>NW_007731355.1:57368-59520 GCF_000696425.1 Galeopterus variegatus | reverse complement strand
TTACGCCATTATGACTAAGAGAAAATTATCAGGGTTCCAAATATCTAGCTATTGTGTCATCTACAGAACACCACATATTATGAAGTTGAGTCATGATGGAAGTGTACCTGTACTGGAGGAAAAGAGCACTTTGAGGAGCCGGGAAGGTATAAGATTGGTTGGGTGGAAAATAGGCTGTCTTAGACTATTCTGCCTTTTGAGTTCTTGTGCCTAATCTTTTAAGATAGTTTTTATGTTGTTCCTCCGTGTCATCTGCCTCTTTTTCTAAATCCAGAGTTTCCTTCTTTAGCAGCATTATTTCTCTTTTGATTATCTTCCGTTAGTTTTGGCTAGTGAGCAGAAGTGTCACACCATTTAGAACTGTGCATATAGCAAGAGTAAATAGACTTTGAGTTAAGGTGGGGCTTGCTTATGAGCAGTGCCCAAACTTCGTTGCATCTGCTTTTCTGTTTAGAGTTCTCCTGTTGTTTACTCTGAAATTTGCAACTGAGTTTCAGAGTTGAAACTGCTAGCTAAATCCCCACCTGGAAGGTTTTTTTTTTTTTTTGTAGTGGTTCCAATTCATTGTATTAACAATTTCTGACACATATTTGTCATAGCTCTCTGAGTGATACCAATACTTTTCACATTTTTCGAACTTTCCCCCTCTACCTGGAAGCAGAGACGGACACTCCTTTCCTGCTGGACCAGGGGAGTGTGGTTCACCTCCTGGTTATATTTTGCCTGTACTCTTCTCTAATCACATCATCTTTTCTCTTTGACCACGTTGTGAATTCCCTTTAAGCAAGAATTCATGGTGCTTGGCATATTCATCACTCGATAAACTTTTACTGAATTGAACTTAAAGCAAGCGCCTCTTAAGTGTTTATGCCTGGTGCTGGGGGCTCCTTCCATGGTGGAAATGTTACAAATGGGTAAGATTCAGCACATTCACTAGAAGTGAGTTATAAAAGTAGAGTAACTGCACATGTGTGCCCATTTACTGATTCAGCATGATTGTTGTAATTATGTAATGCTTGGCTGGTGGCTGCTGTTGTGTGCTAAGAGTACAAAGGTAACTGCTCTGAGGTGCCGGTTGGCACAGCATGGAGGGTCAGCGGAATACAGCTTAAGCCTATGTCTGAGAATAAAGAATGTCTGTGAGGCTCACATCTGGAGAATGAAGCTGCCAGAATCTTCCTTCAATTACCTGACTCATGACCTGCACAGGAAGGGGCAGAAAGATCTGAGATTTCTGCCAGACAATGCCTTGCAGGGTCAGCGTTACGTAAATATTCAGCAGGCTTGGGGAATCTCATGGATATTTATAGGGAAGTCATCTACGTTCACAATGAGTAAACATACATGTAACACGTGTCCCATTTTCATTTTGGGGTGGAGATTTTAATACTAAAATGAGGTGGAATTTGGCTTCTGATGTCAAAAGATAACTATAGGGCACAAAAGATCCTTTATGTGCAAACTCAATAAACTGGCTCAAGCCAGTTTGGTGATTGCACCACTTATCAGGAGAGAATTATCTCCGAGTCCGATTCTCTGTCCAGTCAGAACAGCAGTGGGTCCCCAAGAATGAGAGGTTGCCTCTTGAAGGTCAGTTGGGAAATTTCCAGCTGTAGCTATTTCGATGTTATCTTCCAGGGGCTGGTTTCTGTTTAGTTACAAGAAAGAAAACCTTCATGGCAGTCAGTAACATACATATGTTTTGTAAACGGGGGAATGTGTGTCTAACCCCTCACCTGCCATGGCCATTTGCTTGTTTGTTAGTTTTAAAGTGTCTCTTTTCAGCCACAGGGAGCCCATCTAGTCTGTCGGTTGAGGTATATTTTAACACCTATAAACCTTTCTCTGAGAAAGGAAGTGAACTGGCAGCTCTGGAAAGGCACAGGCCCACAGGCTCTGAGGGAGAAGGCTGCCACCTGCACCTGGGGTCAGTGGGTGCTGGTGGCCTTGTGGTTGGGCTGGAATCATGTCACCTCAGGGCTGAGACATGACTGGCCCATGCCAGACACCTGGCCTGATGGACGCACACCTGTGACCCTGATGAAAAGATTCAGATTGCTCAGTAGACAAGTCTTGCCAAGCTGGTGGCTACTGCAGGGCTTGTTCAATATGTTTTTGTTGTTGTTGTTTTTATGAGCATCTTTGGGGGTTT
>NW_007731355.1:50331-56904 GCF_000696425.1 Galeopterus variegatus | reverse complement strand
CTGCAGGGCTTGTTCAATATGTTTTTGTTGTTGTTGTTTTTATGAGCATCTTTGGGGGTTTTACAAGGAATGGAAAGAAATCAGAGGAGATTTCATTTCCTGGTTCCTCTCATGACTAAAAGCAGACACTGTCCAAACAGAAGCCTGACACTTGGGGTGTATAAGAGCAAAACCTGGATATGTCACTTCAGTAAAGCACCCAAACTGAACTGCCAGACCAACAACAAGTGTCATCTTATCCCACCCATCAACCCATTCGACACCCGTCCATCCATCCACCCCCGTTATCCATCCATTCTATCATCCATCCATCTTATTCATCCACCACTCACCCTCTCCATCCATCCATTCACCCACTCGTCCTGGCATCTACTCATCCCTCCACCCATCTCATCCATTGATCCTGCCAGCCCATCCATCCTGTCTGTCCGTCCATCCATCCATCCATCCATCCATCCATCCATCCATCCAGGTATCTATCTGTTCATTCATTGTCACTCAACACATTGTTTATTTCATACCTATAATATGCTAAACTTTCTGCCTGATGCTTGGGATACAGAAGTAAACAAAATAGATGTGGCCTAGTTCCTGTTCTCATGGAACAAATCTAGACTCAGAAACAGAGACAGAGAATAGAATCAGTAGATCAAATGATGCCTCAGAATCACACAGACGAGTAGAATTGGTCTGACTCAGCGCCAGCAGCTAATGGTTCTGAGACACTAAATATATCTCAGTGTCCCCTGGATCAGGTCAAAGCACTCCCTCCCCCACAGGCCTCTCCTCCAGAAGGAAGTCATATGACCATTTTCTGGAATGAATTCGTCCATGTCAACCCACCTACACCTCGGACTTGATTTATTTTTATGTGATAATAAAACTAAAGGGTGAAATTCAAAATATCTTTGTTTATTGCAATTTATGTGGTTTGGGGTTTTCTTAAATAAGACAGCGACAAGCTCAGGCACAGACATTGCAGGCTGTTGTGGTTCTGGAAAACACGTGCCATGGGGCTAAAGGAAAAAAGGCAAATGCTCTTGATGTCAGAAAGTTCCTGGCCCCCTTGCTGCAGCAAGTGACTCATGCAGTACAGCTCTCTTTTTCGTTTTCTTTTCCCGACTCTGCATGCACTACATGACTTCCCAGCACAGTTCCGCGGTTTGTCATTACAGAAGGGTCAACACGCTTCATTCTAAGTCCATTCCTACAGGACAGATAAGCTGTGCCCTAAATGTGTTTCTGGATTCCCACTCAAGGATCCCAAGTCTTAATGAATCACCTGCCTTACAGCTCTCTGCTGTGTCAGTGTCCGAAGGATGGCCCTGTAGAGGTGGCATCCAGGGAAGAGGCAGGAGGAGCCTTTTAATGACATGGAGAAATCTTAATTGTCCAATGTTAAGTAACAAAAAAGTGGTTACAAACACAGTGTATACGGTGTGATACAATTTTATATAGTAGAATACTGCAGAGACACATGCCAAAATGCTGGCAGTTGTTATGTTTTCTTCTCGTGTTATAGTTTATTTTTTACCTTTGAGGCGTCTTTGGTATTAGGTGTGAGGTACCAGTTGAAGTTCATCTTTTTTACAATTACCCCACACCATTTGCTGAAAAGACTCTCCTTTGTCCATCAAACTGTTGATGCGCCCATGTTAAAAGTCGATCGACCGTGTTTGTGTGGATCGATTTCTGGACTCTTCTCTAATCCATTGATGTATTGTCTGTGTTCAGGTGAATCCCACACAGTCTCGGTTACTGTAGCTTTAGAGCAGTTCTTGAAATCAGGTAGTGGGAGTCCTTCAACTTCGTTCTTCTTATCTATTTATTTTAGTTTTACTAAAATATTTTAGACATTAGGTATTTACAGACATTGTGACATTTCCTTCTTATATTTTAATGCAATGATGTCACAGTCATCTTTAGCAACACTGACAACAATTCCTCACTGTCCTCCAACTCTTCGTCCGTCTTCCTATCTCTAGGAGTAATGATCTTCATTTTAATGCAATGATGTCACAGTCATCTTTAGCAACACTGACAATTCCTCACTGTCCTCCAACTCTTCGTCCGTCTTCCTATCTCTAGGAGTAATGATCTTCTAGGTTTCCTTGTTCCTCTTTCTCATTAAGATCACTACCAGCCTCGTACAGGAAAACAATACAACACAACCAATTAGCTGTTATCCAGGACGCCTCTTCATGTCCCTTCTCATCACATGCCACTGCACCACAGAAAGGCTCAGCTAAGCGCCCAGCCTGGATATCACAGGAGGAGATTGTGGGTTCTGATAAGACATGTTTTAATTTACCAATAACAAAATAACTGGGCCATTTTGTATTTGTTAATATTTTGTTCCTGCATGAAATGTAATGCATTAGAACTTTGGAAATCAGATTTTGATTTTATCTCTGAATTGCTTCCTGGTCTTGAGCACATGCTTTCAGCACCCAGCTAACTGTTCCTATAAGAACTATAGTTCTTCTGAATCCTGGCTTTCAAAGAGTAAGTGCCCAGAAAGTACCCTAAAGATATCAAGTAAACAACAAATGCCCCTTAATGCGACTGTGGTTTTAGAGGGAAAAAAAAGTAACACTACAGTTAATCACAGAGTCTGTTTCCGGTGTCATAGTAAGTCACATAAGACAAACACAGAACTAGGTCCCTGAAAATGTCAAGAAAACCCACGTATCCAGAATAAAAGAATGATCAGGCATGTGCTGAGTCACGTTGCAGCTGAAGAGGACTAGGGGGTTTCTCAGCCCTGATGGTATGCTCAAGAGCTTTACAGATGAGAAAAAGGAAACAAAGAGGACGGAGAGGAAGAAAAACCCAGCAGATGTGCAATAAGGAAGTTACTTTTTAAAATGCGCAAGGTGCTCGTGTGAGTGGCCGGGGATCTGGAAGACTGGTTCCAACGTTCTAGGGAAACGGAGCTCTGCGTGTAGGAGTCATTCGTCAGTGGGAATGCCCCAAGGTGTCACATTTCTTAAAATTCACAAAGTAGCAACTACTTCCACGATGCTGTAAACCTCCCACCCCCAGGGCTCTCTCAGACAACAGTTTGATTTAGGAACCATGTCCTGCAGTAATTATTATTTAACCCTAAATAATAATAGGTGACATTTGTGGAGTGTTTCCTATGTCCCAGGCACCTAAGCACAATACATGTATTAATTCATTTAATCTTCACAAACAACCCTGAAAATAAACATATTATTATTATTCCCATTTTACAATGAAAAAATTGAGATCCAGAACTCTGCCACGTTCACCCAGCTGGAAAGTGGCAGCGCTGATGTGAAGTTAAGCAGCCTGGCTCCAAAACGAGAGCACACACTGTGGTGCAGTCCCACCCTCAGCCCTCCTGGGGCTCGGGAAGCCTCCATCACACAGCAAGCAGATGCTGCACACACGCATGCACACCATGCACACCCCACATGGTAGCAGCCCTCAGCTGTACGGGTGACCACGACATTGGCTGGATCCATTAACACTGTCTCCCGAGCACAGTCGGACTCATTCCCAGCCTCACGCTGTCCTGGAGGACTAGCTGCAGACCCGGGCTCACCGAGCGGCTTTCCTCCTCCCTCCCGATCCTGGCATTCCAAGTGCTCACTCCTCACCCCAACAGATTCCAGCCCGCTTGCACTAAAGGTCGCTTGTTTCCACAAGAGTCGAGCTTCAAAATTAAAAGTTTTTTAAAGAACATTTTTATCATTACATCTAACACAAATACAGAACCCACACCAAGTGCTAACTTAACACATTACTATAAGAAACATCCTACCCACCATCCACGAGACCGATGGGGTGCCGCAGGCCTTGGGCTGGAGATGTCTGCAGGTGACAGTGTCACACGGGGAAGCCTGGCTGGGACCAGGCCTGGGGCCGGCTTCATGGCTGTGAGACCTGAGCTGTCATACAAGGCCGTGCCCTTAGAAGGGTCCCGCACCTGGTTCAGTGTTCTATGTCCCCATCCCTCTTCCTGTGCAGGTGGCGTCAAGCACACAATACTTCTGAAAAGAACTTTGGGCCCCAGGGCATGAGGCTGTACCTCTTCATTCCCCAGTGGGCTAGAGAGCACTCTCAGCCCCCCACGGAAGGGGAAAGCCAGGTGCAGCAGCTCACAGTGACAGGCAGCGACATTCCCAGCGGGTGCAAATCCCCACCCATGGCATCACCATTCACTCAGCAACCAGTGTTAAGCCAGTTGTCAGATCCCTGGCACATTCAATGCGCGTGTATCAACCTCTTGAACATCTCGGGTGCATGCAAGGTAGGGCAGACGACACCAGGGGAGTGCTGTGCACGGCCGGCCTCACGCAGCTTACAGCCCTTTTGGGGAGACCCCCACACACAAAAGAGCAAAAACACCAAGGCCGGAGCTGGAAGGTGTGGGCTGCAGCTCTGGAAAAGTTCTAAGAAGGGACAGATACGTGTCGGGAAGGTATCACTGAAGAGGTGAGGCTGAGACTGCCTCTTGAGCACATGCCAGTTTGGAGCAAACATGCAGAGCATTGCAGGTGGTGGGAGCCGCACCTGTGGGCCTGGAAGCAGCAGTAAGCCACCAACGTGAGCCAGCTAGCTCCCCAGGATGTGGCCACGGGCCAGGGAGGCCGGGGGAGCTTGAGCAGGAGGCAGAGGCTTGATGTTGGAAGTATTAAGGAGCCTTCGTCTGCTCTTGAGCAACCAGAGCGATGTAACAAAACTAGCACTTTATAGTTTTAGGACTACGGCAGTTTGCAGGACTGGCTGCAGGAGAGGAATCGGGCAGAGGTCACCTGGAGATGGAGGTGCAGACTAAGGGTAGACATGGGGACGCAGAGAGACTTGGCTAAAGGTTGGAGTTATGGAGCAGGGAGTGGGGAGGTATTCAACCAAGTCTCAGATTTCCAGCTTGGGAATTGTTCTGGGTTAAGGTGTGGTTCCCCCTCCCAGAATCATGCTGAAGTCCAAACCTCCAGTACTTCAGAGTGTGAGCTTATTTGCAGACAGGGTCTTTACAGAGATAATCAAGTTAAGGTGGGGTCATTGGGGCGGGTCCCAATCCAACATGACTGGTGTCCTTATAGAAAGAAATCTGGAGACAGACACACTAATGAGGAGAACACCATGCGGAGATAAAGGCGGAGACTGGGGAAAAGATCGCCAGCAAACCACAAAAGGAGCCAGCCCTGCCAGCACCGTGACTGTAAAAAATAAAATTTCTGCCGTCATAAGCCACCCAGTTTGGGCACTTTGTCATGACAGCTCTGGCAAACTCATGCAGATGAGAGTCAGAGGACGGTGATAGCAGAGCACTGCAGGACGCTGGGGACAGGGCCAGCGGAGAGTGTGAGGATGTGCGCAGCTCGGGACCTGCTGGGGAGATGTCAGGGGCTGCGGTCCACTGGGAGATGGTCCACAGGCATCGACTGAGCCGAGTGACCTCCTGGGGTGGGGCAAGGACCAGCCAGAAAATCTTGGAGAGGCTTAATTGAGGCCAGCAAGAGAAAGAATCAACAAAGGTGGCAAAACCCAGCCGGCTACAGAGGTAGGAGAGACCTGAGGAAAACAGTCGCAACGCCGAGAGGAAGGATTTCAGGAGGGAAGGCGTGACCCTCGGTGTCCAGTGCCCAGACAAGAGTGGGGAGCTGGTCCCGGTCAGTGCTTTCTGTCATCCTGGCCAGCCCCAGCCAGCCAAGGAGTTGCCTCGTCCTCCCCAAGAAGGAGGGGTGCTTGAGGGGCGAGGCTGCTGCAAAGTCAGGGGAGCAATTTAGCTACTTGTGATTTCTGCCACGGCCACAGGCCCGGGAGCTGTTTCTGAACTCTTGCGTGCAGACTGACTCCGACCCAGCCCCTGAGCTTGAGAGAACAAGATGTGCTCTGTGCTTTCTCTCTTTTAGAAACTCTGCGGCAGTCAAATGCACCTCACATTCTGTGGACCACGAAGGATTTTCTGTGACATTCCTCACTCATTTACAGACTTGCGGTTCCACCAGCCTGGCAACCAGCCTCCGAGTGCGAGAAGAGGGCAGGTCTGGTAAGCCTATTTTTAATGCCATTAAAAAATTTTTTTTCTGCCAAAGGCCCTTTATTTTGAACCATCTTTACCTGAATCACACCAGGGAAGGGAAGAAAAAAAAAAAAAAAGAACTGTGTTGCAAAATAAGAAGAATTCAAAAGCAGGCCTCAAAAGCTTGCTTTGTCCTCCAAAAACACCTTCAGAGATCTGGCCAAGTCAATGTGAGAATCAGCATTCGAATGAGGAGGGACCTTACCCCGAGGCCCTCCTGTAAGATTTCACAGAAAGGTCTGGAATTGTCACCCACACCCAGGCACTGTTAGCAGGCTTGGGTTTCATTTCTACTTCGAGTAAAGGGAATTTAAAAATTGCTTAGAAAGATAAAAATATTCCGATTGTTAGGATCATTGAAAATGCCTATGCCGTAATTTGAGAGTCAAGGACAACTCTAATTAAGATGAAAACATCTGGTAGATAGGCCTTGGGCAAACGTCACAGCGGACCACGCGGGGCTGGCTTCTCCCACGGTCGTCTGGCTCCCTCTAGCGCCACTCTCGGCACTTGAA
>NW_007731355.1:47154-49998 GCF_000696425.1 Galeopterus variegatus | reverse complement strand
CCAAGTCAATGTGAGAATCAGCATTCGAATGAGGAGGGACCTTACCCCGAGGCCCTCCTGTTAGATTTCACAGAAAGGTCTGGAATTGTCACCCACACCCAGGCACTGTTAGCAGGCATGGGTTTCATTTCTACTTCGAGTAAAGGGAATTTAAAAATTGCTTAGAAAGATAAAAATATTCCGATTGTTAGGATCATTGAAAATGCCTATGCCGTAATTTAAGAGTCAAGGACAACTCTAATTAAGATGAAAACATCTGGTAGATAGGCCTTGGGCAAACGTCACAGCGGACCGCGCGGGGCTGGCTTCTCCCACGGTCGTCTGGCTCCCTCTAGCGCCACTCTCGGCACTTGAACGTGGGGAGACTTTACTGATTCACCCACGTCAGCTGATCTGTCTTTATGTCGACTCTTGCCCAGAGTTTTGGCAAAAAGGAATCCTCGAATATCACCTGAAATGCAGATGAAGCTCTCAGCTCCAATGCCACCTCCTTTGCGAAGCCTTCCTGAATCTCCCCGAGTGGCTCATCACTCGCTCACGTGTGTCGTGTTATGGCATAAATCCCATGGTAGCTCATGCACCACATCTGTCTTTCTAGACCACGAACTACTTGAGTGGATGTGTGTGTCTACATATATCTTTCCTTGTTCATTTCTAACTTCGCAGCACCCATGGTTCCTGGCACATAATAAGTGTTCAAAACGTATGTGTTTGTTGACTTAATAAATAAATAAAATGCTAGTTAATTCAGGTTCCCCGACAGCACAGAGACAAAAAAAGAATTGGTACGTCCAATGTTAATATCCCGTAGAGCAGTATCTTATCTGTGGGTATGCAGATATTGGGAGATATTAGTCTTTCAGAGTAGGTACATTTTAAGAGAGTTAAGATATTAGATTTTTTGAAAGAAATGAAATATTAACTGGACAACTAGGATTTTAACTTCTAAGATCAAAATGGAAGCTTCCTTTGTCACAGATAGGCACAGGGCCCTGTGAGCGTAAAACACAGGGCAGGAAAGTTTCGATGTGTGACTTGTCGGGAAAGCCCAGCAGGGCCTAGGGAAATTGGGGGAAGGAAACACTCACATAGTGGCTCTGGTGGGGACTAAAACAGCTGGTGCCCTGCCAAGGTGGTCACCACGCAGAGACGATGCAATAGATGCCCAGGAGAGGCAGAGCAGGGACTCTAGAGGCCACCTGGCCCAGTCCTTCCACTAGTGGACTCATTCCAAGGGCCAGGACACAGTCCCTGCCTGTCCCTTGGCTCAGAGCCCCCGTCTCTGACTCATGCCCCCGGATTTGGAACAGCAGGGGTGAGAACTTGGATGCCTTTCTTGCCGTGGTGACCAGCCCTCTGAACATGCGCACAGCTCTCTCTAAAGTTTGTTCGAGGCCATGGGACAGAGGGGCAGCCTCTGGGCGGCCTGTGGCGAGAGCAGCTAGACACCCAGGGTGGCCGAGCCGCAGTGCCCTCAGCCCACAGAAGCAGGTGCAGGAGGCCCGTGTGGGGCTGGTGACAACTGTCGGGCCTAGGATTTGGTAGAGGCCCCAGCAGTGTTCGCAATGTGCTGAGCTCAAGTCCTAGCTGTGCCACCCGTCAGCTGGCGGGTCGCAGCAGGGTGACTTGTGCTCACTCTCCTCACTTTCCTCTTCTTTGGAACAGGTCAGCCTGGCCTGGGGTGCAACTGCTCGCTGTCATTCCAGCACTGCACAGGAGCAGGGAGACCGGGACACAGTAGTTAACCTCTTTGTGCTTCAACTTCCTTGCCTGTAAAGTGGGGACAACAGGAGCACCTGCTCACAGAACAGTAACGGTGGCTAAATGAGTCAATGCACACAGGAGCTGAGGACAGTGTGCGGCACGTAGGAACCCCTCGGTGTCTTAGGTGACGCACAGTGTGGCGAGGGTCAACTGTGTGTGGAAGCACTTTGTAACTTGGCAGGTGGAGGGATGAGTGTCGACATGGGGTAACTTTAGAAAATCATCCAGTAGGGGGGGCCTGGCCTGCAAGTGCCCAATAAATGGTGGAGGTCTTAACTGTTATTGAGCAGTAGGTAGATGTGAATGCAAAGGGTCAGTCTGGCCTTCAAAACCCATATTTGGGTGCAAATTCCTTCTCAGAACTTGCTTCGTAAACATCTGTGCTCCTTCAGTCCATCCACCAGCAAGAGATATCTGTTGAAGCTTGCCAGGTGCCAGGCTCTCCTGTGGTGCTGGGAGCACAGGTGCCCAGGACAGACATAATTCTTATCCCCTGAAAGCCAGAGTCTGGAGGGAAAGAGAAATATTAAGCAAATAATTTCAAATTGGCTTTGCAATAATGTTAAAGACTGTTGGTTTTGGCTTTGATTTTACCCCTTTACAAACTAGTAAGTCAGCCTGTGACTGCTCCATGGATGCTGGCAGATGACAGGAGACTGCTGGGTCAGAGACAAATGACTTTATCGCCTCCAGCACAAGCAACGTGTCCTCCAGCATGTTTGCATCCTTTCCCCTGCCCCCAAGTCCCATGCAGGCAATGCTGTGGGCTCAGGCAGGGGCTGGGCAGAAAGCAGAGCACGGCACTCGAGGAGTCCAGCACTTTTGCAGCAGGCAGCCTGCTCTCTGTCTGGAGGCTGCAGTGGGGCACACGATGTCACCTCACCTCTCATGGATACCAGCCGCGCAGACGATCCTGAGAAAGAACCAGCTGAAGAAGCAAGGGGCACAGGAGGACTCTTCCTTTCAACAAAGACACAAAAGACAAGAAAAGAGGTTCCTGTGATACTACACTTTACACGACTGTTTAATTTTTTTGGTTTTACCCTTCTGGAATTTGCCTGTGTACCCACATGTGTTTCA
>NW_007731355.1:43040-46154 GCF_000696425.1 Galeopterus variegatus | reverse complement strand
TGATTGGATTGTGAGGACTGTGCCCTCACAAATGGTTTCATCCACTCATGGAGCAATGGGTTGATGGTCTAGTGGTTATCAGGGAGTAGACTGAGGGCTTTATAAGGAGAGCAAGTGAGCAGGAAAAAAATGCCCTCCCCTCACCATGTGATGCCCTGCACCACCTCGGGACTCTGCCAAGAGCCCCCACCAGGAAGAGGGTCCTCACCAGAGGCACCCCTAGACCATGGACTTCCCAGCCTTCAAAACTGTAAGGAATAAATTATATTTCCTTATAAATGACCCAGTTTCAGGCATTCCATCATAGGCAACAGAAAACTGACTAATATGTACTAATCAATGTTCTGTCTTATTCACTTGACTTTGTACCATAAACAGTTCCCCATGTTGCTGCACGAGTCTCACAATTATCCCACACATTTCGCTGTGTTGATGGACCACAATGGCTGGGCATTCAGGTTGCTTCCGCTTTTGTGCTTAGCCCTGAGCACAGTAAGGAGAAGACACTGGGGTGGGCAGGGCAGACGCTGGTGCCACGCATGCTTTCCAGCTCTGCCTCTGTCTTGGATTGAGTGTCACCCCCACTGCAACACTGTTGAGAGGCTGGGAGATCCTATTAGGGTAACTGAAAGGTGGGGCCTGGCAGAGGCGATTGGACTGTAGGACTGTGCTGTAGTGAGAGGATTAATAATGGAAGTTAGGGGCGTGGTTCTGAGGGCTTTAAAAGGAGAGTGCACGGGGAGCTCACTCTCTGTCTGCTCCACTATTTTCTGCCATGTGAGACCCCTGGGTCACTGTCACCACCACCAAGGCCTTCACCAAATGTNTAAGATATTAGATTTTTTGAAAGAAATGAAATATTAACTGGACAACTAGGATTTTAACTTCTAAGATCAAAATAGAAGCTTCCTTTGTCACAGATAGGCACAGGGCCCTGTGAGTGTAAAACACAGGGCAGGAAAGTTTCCATGTGTGACTTGTCGGGAAAGCCCAGCAGGGCCTAGGGAAATTGGGGGAAGGAAACACTCACATAGTGGCTCTTGTGGGGACTAAAAAAGCTGGTGCCCTGCCAAGGTGGTCACCACGCAGAGACGATGCAATAGATGCCCAGGAGAGGCAGAGCAGGGACTCTAGAGGCCACCTGGCCCAGTCCTTCCGCTAGTGGACTCATTCCAAGGGCCAGGACACAGTCCCTGCCTGTCCCTTGGCTCAGAGCCCCCGTCTCTGACTCATGCCCCCAGATTTGGAACAGCAGGGGTGAGAACTTGGATGCCTTTCTTGCCGTGGTGACCAGCCCTCTGAACATGCGCACAGCTCTCTCTAAAGTTTGTTCGAGGCCATGGGACAGAGGGGCAGCCTCTGGGCGGCCTGTGGCGAGAGCAGCTAGACACCCAGGGTGGCCGAGCCGCAGCGCCCTCAGCCCACAGAAGCAGGTGCAGGAGGCCCGTGTGGGGCTGGTGACAACTGTCGGGCCTAGGATTTGGTGGGAGGCCCCAGCAGTGTTCGTGATGTGCTGAGCTCAAGTCCTAGCTGTGCCACCCGTCAGCTGGCGGGTCGCAGCAGGGTGACTTGTGCTCACTTTCCTCACTTTCCTCTTCTTTGGAACAGGTCAGCCTGGCCTGGGGTGCAACTGCTCGCTGTCATTCCAGCACTGCACAGGAGCAGGGAGACCAGGACACAGTAGTTAACCTCTTTGTGCTTCAACTTCCTTGCCTGTAAAGTGGGGACAACAGGAGCACCTGCTCACAGAACAGTCACGGTGGCTCAATGAGTCAATGCACACAGGAGCTGAGGACAGTGTGCGGCACGTAGGAACCCCTCGGTGTCTTAGGTGACGCACAGTGTGGCGAGCGTCAACTGTGTGTGGAAGCACTTTGTAACTTGGCAGGTGGAGGGATGAGTGTCGACATGGGGTAACTTTAGAAAATCATCCAGAAGGGGGGCCTGGCCTGCAAGTGCCCAGTAAATGGTGGAGGTCTTAACTGTTATTGAGCAGTAGGTAGATGTGAATGCAAAGGGTCAGTCTGGCCTTCAAAACCCATATTTGGGTGCAAATTCCTTCTCAGAACTTGCTTCGTAAACATCTGTGCTCCTTCAGTCCATCCACCAGCAAGAGATATCTGTTGAAGCTTGCCAGGTGCCAGGCTCTCCTGTGGTGCTGGGAGCACAGGTGCCCAGGACAGACATAATTCTTATCCCCTGAAAGCCAGAGTCTGGAGGGAAAGAGAAATATTAAGCAAATAATTTCAAATTGGCTTTGCAATAATGTTAAAGACTGTTGGTTTTGGCTTTGATTTTACCCCTTTACAAACTAGTAAGTCAGCCTGTGACTGCTCCATGGATGCTGGCAGATGACAGGAGACTGCTGGGTCAGAGACAAATGACTTTATCGCCTCCAGCACAAGCAACGTGTCCTCCAGCATGTTTGCATCCTTTCCCCTGCCCCCAAGTCCCATGCAGGCAATGCTGTGGGCTCAGGCAGGGGCTGGGCAGAAAGCAGAGCACGGCACTCGAGGAGTCCAGCACTTTTGCAGCAGGCAGCCTGCTCTCTGTCTGGAGGCTGCAGTGGGGCACACGATGTCACCTCACCTCTCATGGATACCAGCCGCGCAGACGATCCTGAGAAAGAACCAGCTGAAGAAGCAAGGGGCACAGGAGGACTCTTCCTTTCAACAAAGACACAAAAGACAAGAAAAGAGGTTCCTGTGATACTACACTTTACACGACTGTTTAATTTTTTTGGTTTTACCCTTCTGGAATTTGCCTGTGTACCCACATGTGTTTCAGAATTGAAACCATGGCATATATATCATGCTATGGCCTGAATGTTTGTCCCCTTAATCTCCAGTGTGGTATTTGAAAAGTGGGGCCTTTAAGAGGTGATTGGATTGTGAGGACTGTGCCCTCACAAATGGTTTCATCCACTCATGGAGCAATGGGTTGATGGTCTAGTGGTTATCAGGGAGTAGACTGAGGGCTTTATAAGGAGAGCAAGTGAGCAGGAAAAAAATGCCCTCCCCTCACCATGTGATGCCCTGCACCACCTCGGGACTCTGCCAAGAGCCCCCACCAGGAAGAGGGTCCTCACCAGAGGCACCCCTAGACCATGAACTT
>NW_007731355.1:28122-42052 GCF_000696425.1 Galeopterus variegatus | reverse complement strand
CTGCTGGGTCAGAGACAAATGACTTTATCGCCTCCAGCACAAGCAACGTGTCCTCCAGCATGTTTGCATCCTTTCCCCTGCCCCCAAGTCCCATGCAGGCAATGCTGTGGGCTCAGGCAGGGGCTGGGCAGAAAGCAGAGCACGGCACTCGAGGAGTCCAGCACTTTTGCAGCAGGCAGCCTGCTCTCTGTCTGGAGGCTGCAGTGGGGCACACAATGTCACCTTACCTCTCATGGATACCAGCTGCACAGACGATCCTGAGAAAGAACCAGCTGAAGAAGCAAGGGGCACAGGAGGACTCTTCCTTTCAACAAAGACACAAAAGACAAGAAAAGAGGTTCCTGTGATACTACACTTTACACGACTGTTTAATTTTTTTGGTTTTACCCTTCTGGAATTTGCCTGTGTACCCACATGTGTTTCAGAATTGAAACCATGGCATATATATCATGCTATGGCCTGAATGTTTGTCCCCTTAATCTCCAGTGTGGTATTTGAAAAGTGGGGCCTTTAAGAGGTGATTGGATTGTGAGGACTGTGCCCTCACAAATGGTTTCATCCACTCATGGAGCAATGGGTTGATGGTCTAGTGGTTATCAGGGAGTAGACTGAGGGCTTTATAAGGAGAGCAAGTGAGCAGGAAAAAAATGCCCTCCCCTCACCATGTGATGCCCTGCACCACCTCGGGACTCTGCCAAGAGCCCCCACCAGGAAGAGGGTCCTCACCAGAGGCACCCCTAGACCATGGACTTCCCAGCCTTCAAAACTGTAAGGAATAAATTATATTTCCTTATAAATGACCCAGTTTCAGGCATTCCATCATAGGCAACAGAAAACTGACTAATATGTACTAATCAATGTTCTGTCTTATTCACTTGACTTTGTACCATAAACAGTTCCCCATGTTGCTGCACGAGTCTCACAATTATCCCACACATTTCGCTGTGTTGATGGACCACAACGGCTGGGCATTCAGGTTGCTTTCGCTTTTGTGCTTAGCCCTGAGCACAGTAAGGAGAAGACACTGGGGTGGGCAGGGCAGACGCCGGTGCCACGCATGCTTTCCAGCTCTGCCTCTGTCTTGGATTGAGTGTCACCCCCACTGCAACACTGTTGAGAGGCTGGGAGATCCTATTACGGTAACTGAAAGGTGGGGCCTTGAAGAGGCGATTAGACTGTAGGACTGTGCTGTAGTGAGAGGATTAATAATGGAAGTTAGGGCCGTGGTCCTGAGGGCTTTAAAAGGAGAGTGCACGGGGAGCTCGCTCTCTCTGTCTGCTCCACTATTTTCTGCCATGTGAGACCCTTGGGTCACTGTCATCACCACCAAGGCCTTCACCAAATGTGTTCCCTGGACTTTGGACTTCCCAGCCTCCGAAACTGTAAGCAACAAATTTCTTTCTTTTCTTTTTTTTACATAATACCCAGTTCCAGGTATTTCATTACAACAATAGAAACGGACTAATACAGCCTCTCATGCCTTCACCACGGTCAACACCCTTGTCCCAGTCAGACAAGACCTTCTGGAACTATTAGGTGCCCCTGCCCAGAGAAGGACACACCCGGCTCCCTGTGTCACACGTGCTCTGACTCCTGAGGCTGCCCTCCCTGTGTACGAGGGTCCACGCTAATAGGAAATGTCACAGGCTGGCAACAGCGAAGCTGCAGACTCCGTTGTTGTGCTACATGCTTCTTGGGAGGTTTGCAGCACAGACGAGCTGCTTTGACTGTGAACCGTATGTCCACGCTGGCTCACCAAGGTGGCCCGGGGCTTGGGTGGGCTCTCGCGGTGGCACTCCTCATTGCTTTCTCCATCTCTGTCATTCTCATTCTTACTAACAGCATTACACATCAACGCAGTCCTTTCTCTTCTCTAGTTGTCTGTTTTATGTAACAGGAAACACATGATACACTCAAATGAGGGCACTGGAGAAGGGTTTAGTAAAGAGCCTGTTTCACATGGTGTGGGCAGGGTGTATGGAGCCACAGAGGAAAGTGAAATCTAGTCCTGCCTTGTGACAGGGATGCTCTTGCCCCTCCTAACTCCACCGAGAGCCGAGAGCCCAGGAGAGGTGAGTGGGAAGGGCACATGGAGAGGAGCTGGGAGCCTGGGGCTCTGGATGCTGCTCCCCCGAGATCTCCTCCAATGTCCTGGAACCACCTGGAAGCCAGAGGGCACAGGGGCCATCGTGTCCACTCGGGCCCACTTCCCAGGGCACGCAGCAGGGTGGAGAAATGTGGAGAGCAGTCTGGAGGGGCAAAAGGAAGAAGTGTGGCATGGGGTTCCGAAGGAAACAGTAAGTTTCTCAAAGGGCACAGACCATATCCTAAATTCATAGCTTGCTAGAGCTAGATGGGAATATGGAAAGTTTTCTCATTTATAAATGGAGATAATAATTGTGGTGACTGAAGTGAGGTCGGAGTCACTCCATGACCTTCAATAGGAGAAAGATGACTGGAGGTGGTGAGCTCTGTGGCAGGTGATAGAGGGTGCTGGGCCGTGGGCAGGTGCTCTCCCTGCGTGGTGCTCTCCCTAGTTCACCTTGCTCGATGGCCTGCCTTTGATGTTAGCAGCTGCTGCCTCTGAAGACCCGCCTGGGGAAAGCTGCAGAGGCTACGTGGAGTGGCCTACTCTAGTTCATCTTGCCCAGTGACATTTGCCCAGTTCCTCTTACCTTGCAGTTCTTGGAAACACCTTTTTCTCCACGGCTTTGCAGTGGCCAATAAGGAGATGCTGAGCTGCCCCAGGAGTTGCCCAGCACCTGCTTGCACCGCCTGCCCTCCAGCTGCGGGCCACCTGGGGAGAGCAGGTTCCCCAGCTTTCTGCTGCTCTCTAACTGAACGTTCAGATGGAGGTGGACGGGTGATGGGCTTCAGACCAGCAGATGAAAACCTCCTGGGTGAGGAGTGGAGGGCACTTCCCCCTTCACCAGTCGGTTCTACAGTCTCGCACCTGCGCTGCATCAGGATCCAGAAGCAGGAGTGTGAACGCTAGAGGAGCAGGCGCTGCCTCGTTGGGAGGACAGCCAAGGATCACAGCCCCAGCTCAGCCCTTTCTTGGATCAACACTACAGTTGGCCCATGCACATTTCTGTGAATTAGGTGGACAAAGGATGCACAAGTACAATTACCCCTAAATTCAATTTCACTCGTACCAAGTTTCAGAAGGTGAGCAGGGTGAGGTGGCGGCAGGAAGCATTCCCGAGTTAGCAGCCCTGTCCCGGTGGCCCGCTTGGGCTGGCACTTTCTGCATCTTGCAGCTGATGGATATCTGCCTCTCCTCAACCTTCCAGGAAGGCCACTGCCACTTCCAGTGAAACAAACCCGTTATCTTCCAAAGTGGCCAACTCCTTTTTCTAACAACTCTTACTGTTAGAAAACGTTACCTGATATTTAGCTGAATAGCTCAAACACTGTCTAATATTGCTCATGTCCTAGTAAACTTCTCTATATCATTTAGTGGCAGCAGAAAATTATAAAGCCTCAGATATCTTGAATTCATCCTTGATTAAAATTGAGGTGAGGCTTGATTCCTCAGTGTGAGGAAAATAGAATAGTCAGCCCCCCTCCCTCAGGTCTGGTTGGGGGTGGTGCAGCACATTCTTTGTAAACAAGTTGTGTGGGGGTGGAGTTAGTGTGCATGCACGCCTGTGTATCTTTTTAGTTTGCTGCTATCGTGTGTTCTTGAGTGTGCAAAGCAGCAGCTGGTTGGCAGAGAGCTTGCATCTAAACATAGAACTTGTTTACTTTGCTGACAGCTGCTCAGTTTTTCTCTGGACTTTGCCAGTAGCAGTTTGGTTTGTGAGTTTTCTCTTCAGACTGCCTAGCTCTTAGAGGTGTGTGTACTGAATAAAGCTTACTATTCCTTCGACCAAGGCTTCAAGGACCTTTTCCCTCTTACCTAGCTCGTAGACCTGCATGTAAAGGGTTTGTGAACAGGCTCGAAGGATCTGTGAGTTGCAGACCCAGCCCTAACTCTACACACAGTGCTTAGCAGCAGGATCTTTGGAGGATCCAGCTGCCTTTGAGACCATTAAACACTGAATTAACCTCTAGCTTCTGCTTGGAAAGACAAATGAATATTTACATATACTTAGTGATAAATTTTAAGTAAAATCTATATTTAATTTGTATGTTGTCATTTTAAAATTGAATTCATCAGTCTGTTTAGATAAGGAAAAAGCTTTTAGATGGTCTTGAAAAGTTTGGGTTTTTTGTTAACTGTTCTATCTTGAGACCATGGATGTTTAGCATGGGAAATGGTATTTGTTACACTGTTTGTTGTAGAAAACAATGGTGTTCACTTCAAGTTGTGGTCTGTGTTTGCCACAGAGATTTGATCTAATTCCCTAACCTTGTAGTGAGTAGCCCCGGATGATCACTATGTATTTGTTTAAGGGCCATAAAAGATTGTATAGACCCTTACAGACTTATTAACATAACTAAGGAATTTTCTCCTGGCAAAAATATTTTATAAATATAATAAAGTGACTATTATAGATTAACTTTACCATACAATGCACAATTTCAATTTTCCTCAACAGACTGATGTATATAAATTTTAATGTTTTCAAATTAGTCAACACCTAGTAAAAAAGCCCATATAATTTATCACAGCACTTATGCATTTTTAATTTAGGTCTACATAGATGTATGACTACTCAGAAGCTGTTGAATTTTGACCTTTTTCCTGGTAAATATTACATCTTTGTCTGGAATTTCTTTTCATAATATGCTAACCAGCCAGCCACCAAAAAAATAAAGCATAATCTGTTGGAACCACGTGATATTTCATCAGACCATAATGTAACATTTTAGACCATTAATGATGGCTATTTTCTCATTAGAAAAAAATGCCAATAAATATTGTATCTTTAAATGGCAATTAGGCCAAACAACAAAATTCTGCTTTCTGATACCAAGATTGAAATTTGCTGAGATTACTGTTTCACTCACCAAAAATATCATAAGAATACTCAGGGGAGTTTTTTTTTCTTAATGTAACTTTCATAAAGGAAATGAAAGAAACATGGAAATTGAAACATAGTTCAGTCAGGTGTCTTTCAGTACTGTGTGTGGATTTGATTTCATTCTAAGCAAGTGGGCTGTGTTGTGTACTTCACATTTCCTGTGATTTTGTTTGTGCTGAGACCTCATGCCGTCATAAGCAACTTTTTTACACTGGCCTTCTACAGAACAGAAAACCGCAGGTCCTTGTGCCCTTAAAACAAGATGCTCTTAAAGGTACACTTCAGGAACGTCTCCCCCCACAGCAAGCCATTTCTTAGCCCCAAGCCCGTGACTTCTTTCTCCCACAAGGCACACCTCGTGCATTTTTCTTACTGACAAATTGGTCCTAAAGTAAAGTCCATATAACATCAGCACCCATGGCTCCAACCCCTGCTTCTCTATGGACCACTCCCTACCAGGTCTGGCCTGTCCCTAACACATGGTGCAGCTATGCCTGCCCACAGGCCAGAATCTGTTCCGTTTCCCTGGTGCCTGTAAAACTCAGCACGTCCACACGTGAACACACCTTCTCCCCACAGCCCCCGCCCGGGGCCCATTCCTATTGCCGCCTTTTCCCAGGCGCATCCTTTTGTCCCTTACCTGGGGCACTTCCCCCCATCAGCTCCCCATTACTGCCCCATCAGAGGCTGGATGGCCTGTCAAGTCTGTCACGGACATTGGGTAGGAGGATGGGCTGGATGATGTTTAAGGCCTCTGCCCGCGCTAGATTCTGCCAGTGTGGGGGTCTCCTGGGCTCTGAAGACAGATGGTCTCGGGGCCTTGCTGTCCAATCTTGGCAGTCCTCTGTCCCCCTGGCTCTGCTACCAGCACCTCTTAAGTACCCCCAATGTGTGCTTAGCCTCTGCTGTAGGTGAATTACAATTGAGATATTTGAAAGCCACGCACGCATACTACATGCATTTGTGAAAGCCACTGGAGTTTTCAGCCCACCAACTAACAAGGAACTTTGGAAGTGGCTTTGCCTGCTCCTTTAAAAAGAGTCGCTGCTCTTTCTTCTTGTGTAGATGATGTCCATTCTTCCTGCTGCTCCCGCATGAAATCCTAAGAAGGTGCTGGCTGTTTGGCTCACTAGATTAGAACCTAGTGTTTACAACTCCAAGGTCAAGGGTTCAGATCCCTGTGCCAGTCAGCTGCAAAACAAAACAGACAGACAAACAACAAAACCTGAGGAGCCATGGACCGCAACTCTTCTTTCTAATTTCGGGACCTTTAGTCCATTCATAGTTAGCACTGCACAACCTGGCACTGTTTCAATTTTTTTTCCCAAATATATTAGCTTCCTGGCAACTTGAGAGCTGGAACAGTACAATGAAAATCATAAGCTTTCGCTTGTATCACCCAAAGTGCCCATTCCCACATATATGTTGTAATACTATGAATTTTTGGAGGGCCACTGAAAGACAAAAGCTGATGTTTGCCTTTGAGGTGGGGACTTTCATCAGTTTAGTGAATTCTCCTTCATTCATTCACTAATTCACTCATTCATCCACAAACATCGAGTGCCTCCTGTGTGACTAATGCTGTGCCAAGTCGATTCTTATGGACCTTATTGTTTAGTGAGGAAGACAAATAAATCTTTTGGTGCTGTGAAAGAAGTCTCCCCAGAGCGCAGAGGAGATATAAAAAGGAAGCTGTTGGGCCGAGCCCGTGGCGCACTCGGGAGAGTGAGGCGCTGGGAGCGCGGCAGCTCTCCCATCACGGGATCGGATCCTATATAGGGATGACCGGTGTGCTCACAGCGCTCACTGGCTGAGTGCAGTGCAGCCGGTCTCAAAAAAAGGACCAAAAAAAAATAAAATAAAATAAAAGGAAGCTGTTAATTTTACCTTTGGGAACAGAAATAGCTGTATGAATGTGTCACAGAAAGTTTGGCTGAATCTTGAAAGGTGAGTGCTTTCAAGAGTGGGCACTTGGGAGCAGGGGGTTTCATCAAAAATGGCAGCACTGGCCAGGGCACATTCTGGTGTGTGTGGCACATGTTTTGGGAGTGGGGGCAGTGAGAGAGTCTGGCAGGGGCAGTTCTGGTGTGATATGCCAGGAGCTTGGGTTTTGGCCTGAGAACACCTGGGTGGCATGGCCAAACTGACCGGGGAGAAGCACAGGGAACAGCAGAGTATCCGACCGGGGTGGATACTCAGAGGGAGGCCATTCACCCAGATGCGTGTGAAAGACGAAGACAAGATTTGGAGGGAGTCACAAGGNGATGACCGGTGTGCTCACAGCGCTCACTGGCTGAGCGCAGTGCGGCCGGTCTCAAAAAAAGGACAAAAAAATAAATAAATAAAATAAAAGGAAGCTGTTAATTTTACCTTTGGGAACAGAAATAGCTGTATGAATGTGTCACAGAAAGTTTGGCTGAATCTTGAAAGGTGAGTGCTTTCAAGAGTGGGCACTTGGGAGCAGGGGGTTTCATCAAAAATGGCAGCACTGGCCAGGGCACATTCTGGTGTGTGTGGCACATGTTTTGGGAGTGGGGGCAGTGAGAGAGTCTGGCAGGGGCAGTTCTGGTGTGATATGCCAGGAGCTTGGGTTTTGGCCTGAGAACACCTGGGTGGCATGGCCAAACTGACCGGGGAGAAGCACAGGGAACAGCAGAGTATCCGACCGGGGTGGATACTCAGAGGGAGGCCATTCACCCAGATGCGTGTGAAAGACGAAGACAAGATTTGGAGGGAGTCACAAGGTGAGTCCGGACTAGCTCCCAGTGCTGTGGCACTTCCCTGTGTGGGCACCGTGTGGCAGTGACTCGGGAGAGAGGTCTGGGCTGGAGGGGAGATCTCCTGGGACTGAGAGCACGTGGTGGGCGCAATCTTGGGAGACAGTGAGATCATCCTGAGGAGGCAGAAAGACTGAGAAGAGAAGGGAAAGGGGAGAGGAGAAAAGAGGTGAGGAGGAGAGTCCGGGATGAACGGGAGGAGGGAGGCTGGTGCGACCAGCAGTGAGTAACTCAGTATCGAAGGCAGGTGTTTTTATGTAAATGTCATTGATTGTGCAGTTGGAGGAAAGTGAGCAGTTCAGATCAGTGGGCCAATGGTATTTGCAGGATGTGAAGAGGGGCTGGTGACCTCAACCTTGGTTCCATTCTGTCCGATCCCTTCTTGCCATGAGGGTTAACCTGCTGATGGCGGGTGCTGCGCAGTTACATGGCCAAGTCTGTGACTACAGAAGGGCGGAGCTCTGTGGCCTGTTTTGCAATCCTGCAGGTACAGAAAGGGCTGAACTGGGCCCGTGTGCTTGGAAATCTTGGGCACATGGGCCTCTAGTAACTCACTGCAACTTGTTTGTGGGTAGGTACGAAGTATAAAATAAATGTCTGGTTAGAAAATATCATGCTAAGATGAAGAATGTCTGACATCCGAGAGAACGGCATCCAGAGGCCCAGCCAGGCCCACACGGTGTCCCCGAGCCGAGGCGGTGGAGGACGCTCAGACAGCTAATGCTTTTTTGGTCATAATTAGTTGACAGCTTATATTGTTTTCAAAAACTGTGGTAAAAAGCACATAATATAACATCTACCCTCTGAAAAATGTTTAAGCGTACATTACAGTGTTGTAAACCATGAGCTGTACACGGCGCTGTACAGCAGGTCTCTAGAAGTCTGTCTTCAATGACTGGAACTTTCTACCCTTTGAGCAGCACCTGCCCGTTTCCTTTCCCCAGCTCCCGGCAGCAACCACCTACTCTCTGCTCTGGAGAGTCCGACCACTTCAGATCCTTCCTGCACGCGGACTCGCGCTCTTCTGACGCATCGCTTGTCCTTCTGTCACTGGCCTGCTACACTCAGCATAATGTCCTCAAGATTCACTCAGGTTGTAGCATATGACAGGATTTCCTTCTTCCTATGGCTGAATAATATTCCATTGTATGTACAGACCACATTTTCTTTATCCGTCATCCATTGATGGACATTTGTGTTGTTGTCACATCTTGGTTGTTGTGAATGGAGATGCGTGGGAGTTAGAGATCTTGATTGAAGTACTTTTGGGTAAATACCCAGAAGTGGGATTGCTGGATCATATGGCAGTTCTATTTTTAATTTTTAGCAGCATATTCATTGTAACAAATCATACTTCTTCTTTATGCCCCTTGTCCATTCTCTCCCTTTCCCCCTCTAATAACCGTAGGTTCGTTCTCTCCGTCTGACAGATTAACTGTTCCTCTGTTGGTTTGTTGCCCAGATGATCTGTCCAGTGCTGGGACAGGTGTGGTCCAGTCCTCTCCTATTACCATAGATCAGGTGCTTCTTCTATTACTCTGGCGTGTGCTTTGTATGGAGAGAGAGGATGTCATCTTTTTCTTTCTTTTTTTTTTTTTGGTCTCTGCTGGCGCCTCTCTTTGTGTCAATGCAGTTGAGAGTCTGGCTTTGGTAACAGGGTAAGGCTGGCCTCATTCACTGATTTGGGAAGTTTCTCTTCCTCTTCAATTTTTCAGAATAGTTTGAGAAGAATTGGTCTTTTTATTTTTTTCCTTTTTGTCTTTTTTCGTGTCCAGCAACGGATCGCAACCCTTGGTGTCGCACCTGTACCGGACCAGGACCGGCCACGGGATCGCAACCCTCAGTGTCACACCCGCACCTCACTCAGCCAATGAGCGGGAACCAGTCTGTATGTGGGATCCGAACCCTCGGCAGGAGCGCCACCACCCTCTCAAGCGGCACACTGTAGCAGTGCGCCACCAGGCCGGCCCGAGAAGAATTGGTCTTAATTCACCATTTTTTTTTTCTTTTTTGTGACCAGTAAGGGGATCACAACCCTTGGCTTGGTGTCACCCCCACCGCGCTCAGGAAGTGAGCGCACCGGCCATTCCTATATAGGATCCGAACCCGCGGTAGGAGCGTTGCTGTGCTCCCAGCGCCACACTCTCCTGAGTGCGCCACGGGATTGGCCCTTAATTCACCTTTAAATATTTGGTAGAATTCACCAGTGAAACCATGTGGCCCTGCCCTTTTCTTCGCTTGGAGGATTTTTATTCCTGATTCAATTTCCTTTAGATATAATATCTGTCCAGATTTTCTATTTCTCCATGAGTCAGTTTTGGTAGATTGTGTGTTTCTAAGAATTTGTCTATTTCATGTAGATTACCAAATTTGTTGGCCTACAGTTCATCATAGTATTCTCTTATCATCCTTTTGATTTCCATAAAATTGGCATAATGTCCCCCTTTTTTACAGATTCTAGTAATGTGAACCTGCTCTGTTTTTTTTCTTGGTCAGTGAAGTTTTGTCAATTTTGTTGATGTTTATAAGAAACCAAATTTTGAGGGTTTTTTATTTTCTCTATTATTTTTCTAATCTCTATTTCATTTATCTCTGTTCTAATCTTTATTATTTCCTTTCTTCTGCTAGCTTTGGGTTTATATTGCTATTTTTTCTAGTTCCTTAAAGCGTACAGTTAAGGTACTGATTTGTGATCTTTATTCATTTTTAACATACTTATTTACATCTGTGAATTTCTCTCAGCACTACTTTCTCTGCATCTCATAAGTTTTAGTATGCTTTGTTTTTGTTTCCTATGACTGAAGGTATTTTCTAGTTTTCCTTCTATTATTGATTTCTGCTTTATTGCATTGTAATCAGAAAAGATACTTTACAAGATTTCAGTCTTTTACAATGTGTAAATTTTTAAGATGTATCTCTCATGTGTCATAATGAATGGTTTATCCTGGAGAGTGTTCCATGTGCGCTTGAGAAGAAGGTGTGTGCTGCTCTTCTTGAATGGGATGTTTTGTATNTTGGCTTGGTGTCACCCGCACCGCGCTCAGCCAGTGAGCGCACCGGCCATTCCTATATAGGTTCCGAACCCGCAGCAGGAGCGTTGCTGTGCTCCCAGCGCCGCACTCTCCTGAGTGCGCCATGGGATTGGCCCTTAATTCACCTTTAAATGTTTGGTAGAATTCACCAGTGAAACCATGTGGCCCTGCCCTTTTCTTCGCTTGGAGGATTTTTATTCCTGATCCAATTTCCTTTAGATATATATATCTGTCCAGAGTTTCTAGCTTGTTATAGGTCGGTTCAGATTTACTCTTTCTCCATGAGTCAGTTTTGGTAGATTGTGTGTTTCTAAGAATTTGTCTATTTCATGTAGATTACCAAATTTGTTGGCCTACAGTTCATCATAGTATTCTCTTATCATCCTTTTTATTTCCATAAAATTGGCATAATGTCCCCCTTTTTTACAGATTCTAGTAATGTGAACCTGCTCTGTTTTTTTTCTTGGTCAGTCTAACTAAAGTTTTGTCAATTTTGTTGATGTTTATAAGAAACCAAATTTTGAGGGTTTTTTATTTTCTCTATTATTTTTCTAATCTCTATTTCATTTATCTCTGTTCTAATCTTTATTATTTCCTTTCTTCTGCTAGCTTTGGGTTTATATTGCTATTTTTTCTAGTTCCTTAAAGCGTACAGTTAAGGTACTGATTTGCGATCTTTATTCATTTTTAACATACTTATTTACATCTGTGAATTTCTCTCTTAGCACTACTTTCTCTGCATCTCATAAGTTTTAGTATGCTTTGTTTTTGTTTCCTATGACTGAAGGTATTTTCTAGTTTTATGATTTCTGTTTTGACCCATCAGTTGTTTGCGTGCTATTTAATTTCTACATATTTTTAAATTTTACAATTTTCCTTCTATTATTGATTTCTGCTTTATTGCATTGTAATCAGAAAAGATACTTTACAAGATTTCAGTCTTTTACAATGTGTTAAGATGTATCTCTCATGTGTCATAATGAATGGTTTATCCTGGAGAATGTTCCATGTGCGCTTGAGAAGAAGGTGTGTGCTGCTCTTCTTGAATGGGATGTTTTGTATGTGTATGTTCTGCATATAGCCAGTTGGCTGATAGTGTTGTTCATGCATTCTATTTTCTTAATTTTCTGTCTGGTTGTTCTATACACTATTGAAAGTTGGGCATCTAAGTCTCCAGCTGTTACTGTAGAAATGTC
This sequence comes from Galeopterus variegatus, assembly GCF_000696425.1. Lineage (NCBI taxonomy): Eukaryota > Metazoa > Chordata > Mammalia > Dermoptera > Cynocephalidae > Galeopterus > Galeopterus variegatus. The sequence goes on along the minus strand of NW_007731355.1, from coordinate 30,077 downwards.
TATTTCTCCCTTCAATTCTGTCATCTTTTGCTTCATGTATTTTGGGTCTGTGCTAGGTGTGTGATATTTATAGGTGCTATATCCTCTTGCTGTGTCAAACCTTTTATCAATATAATGTCATTACTTGTTTCTCATGTCCTTGTTTCATTTGAAGTTGTTTGTCTGATGATGATGTAGCCACCCAGCTCTCTGTCAGTTATTATCTGCATGGAGTGTTTTCTCCATCCTTTGACTTCCAACCTTTTTGTGTCCTTATATCTAAAGTGAATTTCTTGTAGGATATGGATGGATGCTGGGTTGTTTTTTTNCACATTGTGTACCCATTAATATAGATTTAAAATTATTGCTTTATGCCGTTGTCTACTGCATCATTGAGGAAAAAGAGAGAACTTACAAACTATATAAAACGTACAACAATACTGACTTGCGTATTTACCTGTGTAATTACTTTTACCTATGTTCTTTATTTTTTATTATGTCTTCAACTTTCTGTCTAGGTTATTTTCCCTTCAGCCTGAAAGCATTCCCTTCATTCACCCTTTAGCATTTCTCGCAGGGCAGGTCTGCTGGAAATGAATTCCATCAGCTTCTGTTGATCTGAAAATGTCTTGATTTTGCCTTCATTCTTGAAAGATAGTTTGGATGGATATAGAATTCTTGATTGACATTTCTTTTTCCTTTCAGAGCTTTATGAGTAAATATGTCATCCCACTGCCTTCTGGCCTCCATGGCCTTTTAGTGGAAATCCGCTTTTGGATCTCTTGTATGTAAAGAGTCACTTCTCTCTTTCTGCTGTCCAAATTCTTTCTTGTCTCTGGGTTTCAACAAGTTGACTGTAATATGTCTGAGTTTGGGTCTCTTTGAGATAATCCTTATTAGAGGATATGTACATTCATGTGTTCCCTCAGATTTTGGAACTTTGGGGCCAGTATTTCATCAAATGTTTTTCTGCCCTTTCTCTGTCTTTTCTTCTCTGTAACGTGTGTCATGAACATGTTGATATGTTTCATGGCATCCCACAGGACCCTCAGGCTCTGCTCATCTTTCCTCATTCTTTTTCTTTCTGCTCCTTTGAATAATTTCACGTTTGCTGATTCTTTCTCCTGCTGCTCAAATCTGCTGTTGAACCCCTCCCTCCACCTGAGTTTTTAGTTATCATACTTGTCAGTTCAGAAATTTCTGTTTGGTTTCTTACTATAATTTCTATCTCTTTATTGTTATTCTCATACATCATTTCCTTTTTTTTTTTTGTCCTTTTTGAGACCGGCCGCACTGCGCTCAGCCAGTGAGCGCACTGGCNCTTTGACTTCCAACCTTTTTGTGTCCTTATATCTAAAGTGAATTTCTTGTAGGATATGGATGGATGCTGGGTTGTTTTTTTTAAAATCTAATTATCCAATTTATGGCTTTTAGTAAGAGATTTTAATCCATTTCCATTTAACTTGATTACCGATAAAGAAGGATTTATGCCTGCCATTTATTTATTTGTTTTCTGTATGTCTTATATGTTTTTTGTTCCTTAATTTCTCTATACTACCTTTATTGTACTTATTTTTTTTGTAGTGTACCACTTTGATTCCCTTCTTTATTTTACTATATATTTTTTAGTTATTTCTTAATTGTTGCCTGGGGATTACAATTGACATCTTAAACAATCTAGTTTTGGTAACACCAACCTATTTTCATTAGTATACAAATACTCTAATCTTGTACATCTCTGTCCCTTCCCCTTTATATTATTATTGTCACAGATCACATCTTTACACATTGTGTACCCATTAATATAGATTTAAAATTATTGCTTTATGCCGTTGTCTACTGCATCATTGAGGAAAAAGAGAGAACTTACAAACTATATAAAACGTACAACAATACTGACTTGCGTATTTACCTGTGTAATTACTTTTACCTATGTTCTTTATTTTTTATTATGTCTTCAACTTTCTGTCTAGGTT
>NW_007731355.1:25675-26857 GCF_000696425.1 Galeopterus variegatus | reverse complement strand
CCCGCGGCAGGAGCACTGCTGCACTCCCAGCACCGCACTCTCCCGAGTGCGCCACGGGCTCGGCCCTCATACATCATTTCCTGATTTCTTTAGTTCTTGGTCCATGGTTTCCTTTAGCTCATTGAACGTATTTAAGTCAGTTGATTTAACATCTTTGACTAATAATTCCAATATCTGGTCTTCCTCGGGGATACTCTTTTCAAGTTCCTTTTTTTCATATGAACAGACTCTACTTTCTTATTTCTTCATATGTTTTGCAATGCTTTTGTTCAGAACTGGACATTTCAGATGTTGTATTGTGGTAATTCTGTGAGCCAAATTTTCATACTCCTCTGGGGTTACTGAATGTTATTCGTTGAAGGCTGGAGCCATCTGCTTGTGACTCTTTCAAACCATTTTTGCCAGGTGTGTATTCCTTGTTGTGTGTGGTTGCTGAAGTTTCTGTTCCATTATTTGTGCAGTCAGACAGTGACTCAATAAAGATTGCCCTAAACGTCTGGCTCCCAAATGGAGCTGGGGGAGGGTATTGCCTCTTTAAACCTTCTGGAAGCTACTTCAGCCAGTGGAGTTTGAAATAATGGCTGCCAACCTTCATGCCAGCCTCTCTGTCATCACAAGCAGTATCAGTGCTCAAAACACAATCCTGGTATTTGGAGGACAAGATCCTTATTGCCTGCCCTAGCTTCAGCAAGCTGCACCAGGAATGTGGCCCATCTCACCACCACCCCCAGCTTCCTGCTGCAGGGATGGGAGACAGAGGATGGCAGCTGACATCTCAGGAAAGTCTGAAATTCACTGAAATTTACTAACATTTACCAGCTTCTTCATCAAGCTTTCTCCTAGATGGTGCGAGTGCTTGACTAGACTCTAGAGTTCTTAGATATTTGATTCAGACAGTTCTTGTTAGTCCAATAGTTGTTTAGGTGGAGGGATGGGTTTCTGGAATGTCTTACTCTGCCACCTTCTGTCTAGACATAGGCTTTTATTTCTCTTGGGTGAATGCCTGAGAGTAAAATGGAAAGTATATGTTCAGCCTGTAAGAAACTTCCTACTGTTTTCCAAAGTGTTTGCACAATTTACATCCCACCAGTAGAACATGAGAGTTCCCATTGCTCAGTGTGGAGCTAGAGCTGGGGTCTGGAACTCACAGACCCCTTGAGCCCATTCACAAACCCTTCACAC
>NW_007731355.1:23384-24292 GCF_000696425.1 Galeopterus variegatus | reverse complement strand
ATCTTTTGCCCATTTTTAAATGAGTTGCTTGCTTAGTATTGAGTTTTTAGTTCTTTTTATAATCTGAATAGAAGTCCCTTACCAGATATGTGACTTGGGAATATTTGCTCCCAGTCTGTGGCTTGTCTTTTCATTCTTTTAAGAGTGTCTTTCAAAGATTATTATTAGTCTCCTATTAATTATTATTATTAATAGGTGAATTATCTCATTTACTCATCACAAAGTAGTAGAAGAGCTATTATTATCTCCATCTTACAGATGAATAAACTCAGGCTTGGAGGAGCTAGTCCTGTGCCCAAGGTCATAAATTAGTAGGTGATGGCATTAGCCCTTGAAACAGGGCCTTCTGAGTCCACAGCCTGGTTTCTTCACCCTGGTTCTGGGCTGATGGCCACACGTAGGGTGCTGGGATGAAGGCCCCTTTGGTGCATGCGCCGGCACCACCACCTCTGCCACTGGAAAGAAGTAGGTATTCCAAGCCCGTTCCATGCTGCTCATTTTTCCATCTCCTTCCTCCAGACTGGTGGAGAAAGTGAAGGAGCTGTGTGATGGCCTGGAGCTAGAAAACAAGGATGTTTACCTGACAATCACTTTCTGGGCGGGACTTAACCCAACCTTTGGTGAGGAAGCTGTGAGGGGTGGGGGAAGAAAATGAGAGCATCACTGACTGCATGAGTCCCAGGCTCCCGACACAGGCACAGCCCTGAAGACTCACAGACCTCGGCATCCGTGGACCCCTCATGACTCCAGAAACCAGGACCCCCACGAGCCCACCGTCCCATTTCACAGGCTCTCCCTGGCAAACCGGACAGGCTGGGGACAGCAGAGGATATTGCTGTCTCATGCCCAGTGTATGGGTCAAATTCTGAGTCCCAAACATGACAGCATGACATTAAGAGGAGACTTTT
>NW_007731355.1:6228-22621 GCF_000696425.1 Galeopterus variegatus | reverse complement strand
ACCGGTCATCCCTATATAGGATCCGAACCCGCAGCGGGAGCGCTGCTGCACTCCCAGCGCCTCACTCTCCCGAGTGCGCCACGGGCTTGGCCCACAAATCTATTTTTTAAAGAAACTCTTGAGAAATCTTCCCTGGAGAATCTTGGTAGGCTACCAGTTTTCATGGGAATGAGTTTTGCAGCAATTTGTCTGGCTGGTAGTTGGGGACAAAAACTGGTGAAGAAAGTACAGATGACCACGGTAGGCCCCAGGTTGGCCTCAGGGTGGTGGACAAATGAACCATGATCAGATTCAGCAGGGGGATGTGTCCTGGAGGCTCCTGCATTCAATGTGGAATTGCCAACTGCAGGGAAGTGAGTGGCCGGTGGCAGTGCGGCTGGTGGCCTACGAGGGCCTGTCCACACACTGGCACTTCCCACGTGTGAGAACCCTCCTAGCCCCACTGTGCAAGTGGCAGAGCTGGGCTCCCACCTGAGTGGCTGCTTCAGAGTCTGTACTGCCCACCTGTTCTTGTCTCTCAGTTGCCACCACTGCCCGTGGAAGAACCTCCGAAGCCCTGAGGAGGTCCCTTTTCCTGTGTGTGTGTAAGCTCCTGTGTCCCCGTGTGGGTGTGCTCCCCCCTGACGCCCACCTGTGAAGAATCCGCACTGCAGCTGAGGTCTTTCTTCCCACGTGGAAAAGGAAGCAAACAAGCAGACTCTCCAAGTGTTCCACCAGCTCTTCACTGGGGTGGGCATTTGTGGATGCTGAGGGGGCCAAGATCTATGACACAATCAACATGACAGACTGAAGCAGGAGTGCAGCCAACACCCCCGAGCAGCTCCCCCGACCTCCTCCTCCTTCTGCCCTCACTGCCCCCACCTGGCCGCTGGGTGACCCCGCCCAGGGGCCTCTGCTTGGACTTGTGTCTTTGAGATGGAGTCGAAAGAGTTCCAGTGAGTTTCCAGCCTGTCCTGTAGGACTGGAGAAGCGGGCAGAGAGGTAGAGAGGGCTGGGGAGGCAGGAGCCTCTGAGGGGTCGGGAGCCTGCTTCAGAGACTGAGAACAGACTTAAATGCCCCAAAGAAGAAATGAGGCCATTGTCCCTCTAATGTCAGCAATAACCCCTGCGTGGTCCCCACCTTTTCTAATATCTGAGCACTCTGCCATGGGGAAACTCTTCGTCGAGTTGAATCCTGTGTCTGCCAGACTTTCTTGACTGACTTTCTTACAGCATGAGCCAGTACACACGTGTTGTACATGCACATATGTACACATCTGAATCACGGGTTTCACGAAGCAAGACTTACTGCATGGGTGCATACCGTAATCTTCTATCCTGTCCCATCCTATAGTACCACTTGGGTCCCTGCAGAAAACAGACTGCACACTCAAAATGCGTCATTTGAGGGGAGTTTCAAGAAAGAGATGGACAGGGTGTAGGGACACAGGCAGGATAGTGAGGTGCCCTCAGGACCGAGTATCGGGAGAGTGGCTGTGGATGAGGCTGCCTCCCAGCCCCAGGCCCCACCAGCTGCCCTTGGCCACATCCTGCAGGTGGCCGAGGTGTGGGAGGCCACACTATAGTGCACTTGTGCACACTCAGGGCAGGAGCAGGGGCGGGGGACAGCGTGGGTCCAGGGGTCGCTGCACCATCCAGTCTATTTCACTCAAGAAAAACCTTTCTGGTTGCACTCACTAAACTGATGGGTCTCTGCTATTGGTTTGAACAACACTCAGCCTCGTAGCTGCAGGCTGAATCATAGCTTGCCCCTGTGTGGGCTCCATGGGCATGTGGAGATGGCCCCTGCTGTGCAGAAACACAAACAGACCTTTTCCAAGGCCCCTGCCTTCCATTCGTGCACACGCCCTCCCAGTGCCCTCCTGCTGGCTGAGCTTCCCCTCTGAGCCTGCCCATGTGGCTGGGGTCCTACCTCAGTGGGGCCTCTGGAGGTGGCCAGAGATGCCGGCGGGGGTTTCTGTGTGTGCTGAGCCCAGGGAGGACTGTCCCGGCTCTGCTCCCACCACAGGTCATCTACCATGTGTCTCCAGCCCAGGCCAGCAACGTTGACAAAGCAGTGGCTGTGCTGAAGGTTGCCTTTGAAAATGGACCGTGGGGGAAGATCAGAGCATGGGACAGGGGCCAGCTCTCGTACAGGTAAGAGCCCAACACCCACCTGTCAGCCACCAACACCTTCAGCTTGGGGTGAAGCAGATGCTCCTGCCAAGATCCATTTTTCTGGGGTCCTGCCAGGAGGAGGTGGGTCCTGGGGAGGTCATGCGACCCAGGCTGTCAGACTGGGGCTCCCAGCCTGAGGTTGTGAAAAGGCTTCCTAGAGGAAGGGACTCAAGGAGCAGGAGGGATTTCAGCAGGCAGAAGTGGCCCTAGGGGAGAGGTTCCCCGTGGAGGTGAGGAGGTAAGGAAGCGAGGGTGAGCTTCAGCTGGGGGTGCCTGAGAGACGCAGACAGGCACGGCACCTCCCTGTGCTGGCCTGGGCCACAGAGGGAGCCAGAAGACAGCAAGGGAGGGGGGGTGGCTGGTCCCGACTCTGCTTGTTGTCCCTAACCTGGTCTGGCTGCTAGAATATCCTAGTCTCACGTTTCCCATTTTTCTTTTAATTTTTAAACCAGGAAGGAAGGAGCCTTCTCTCCTTAGTTCCAATTCGGAAGTCTTAGGGAAGGACTTGGGGATGCTCTAGCTTATGACCACAGGGTGGGAGGGAGGGCCGGAAGAGAGGTGCTGTGGCCCTAGAGCCACAGGTCCCCAGGGGAGGCAGGAGCAGTCACCCCAAAGAGGTGAGGTGATGTTTCCAGAAGAAGGCAGAGTGCTGGCAGATGAGGCATGTCGGGTCAGAGAAAGCCTGCCGAGCCAGTCTCAGGAGACCGGGAAAGCTCCGGAGGGTATGGAGCCTGGTTAGGGTGTGGTCCCGGCTTGGCTTGTCATCTAGCAGGAAAGACCCCGCTGCGGCCTTGCAGTAAGAATGGCTTTCCTTTCTGTCCCAGAGTCCGGAGATGCCAGGGCAGCCCAACAGCAGGGAACCAGAGGGAGGGGCCAGCGTGGTTTGCAAAATGGGACAGAGGTCGTGAGTTGGGCCAGGTGAGGGCGAAGGGGTCGGGTGTGCTCAGGGGCCACAGTTTCCAGGCCCTTAGGAGAACCCATCAATTTTAGGAATGCATTGGCTAGTGCCATGTTCTCTGGAGCTCCTGGAGATCAGCAGAGCTGTGAAATGTGAGCCTTCTGGCCCTGGAGCAGAGACCCCAGTGGGTCTTGTCAAGACCGCCAGCTCCTGTGATGAGAAACAAGTGGCCTTCCCTGTGGCACTTTGCTTCCATCTGCTGGCAGGTGTCGTAATAACCTCTACTGAGCCACAGGGCCAATAAGGGTGGCTTCCAGAGCACCTCTATGTACACATTCTGACTGTGCAGACCAGTCTCAAGGGACTGAGAGCTCCCTGGTGATTGGGCCCTGCCCTGTGCAAACTCCAGTCCCCTCGGAGGACATGTGCCCATCGCTGGCTCTGCCACAGCTTAGCAAGACCCAGAGGCTGGGTCAAGATGCCCAGGAGGGGCAGGGCAGGATGTCCCAGAGAAATGGCTGTGGAGTGCCCCTGGTTCCGTGAGGGCACTGGGACCACCATGCATATCAGGGAGTACAGGATGCATCGCAGCAGTGAGACATTATGCAACTGCAGGAGAAACAGGGCAGAAAGATCCTGAAGAGAGAGTTAAAGTCCCTAGCAACCCCCTGAGCCCCACCTGGACAAGATAGAGCCTCTGGGGAATCTGCGGAGAAGCTGTATCCAGCATGAAGATTGGGTCACAAAGAGGAGCCTGTGGGAAAGGCTGTGGGAAGCTGCTGGCTCCACTCGGACACTTTTGCATGCAGTCCATGGCCAGGAATCTGGTGGTGGGCCCCGGGTGGCTGCTGGTATGCAGGGCTGGTGTTGGGGGGTGGTGGGAGGACAGACTGAGCCCACCAGGCACCTGCATGTCTGCCCTTCACTGTGTCTGCCCTGCAGACGTTCACAGGGGGACTGCGGCTGCTTCATGTCTCCTCTCACACAGCTAACCTGGCACCCAGGGAATGAGCTGACGATAGAATAGTCCCACACAGCAACCTCTCAGAGCCTCCTGAGAGCAGTGAACACAAGCGATGGTTACTTTAGAAAGTGTGTTCTGTGAGTTGGATTGATGACACAGGCACAGCACACGCAGGTGGCATTGTCTCAAGTGCTGGAGTTCGAGGGATTTGCTGCTGATCAGAGGAACAGCTATAACCGCGAGAGGCATAACAGACAGCAAGCTTTGTCAGTGGCACTTGTCCCTCACGGCATGAGACACTCCAGAGGCTGTAGTACAGGGGAGGGCTGTGTGAGTTCATAGGCTGGATGCAGAGCAGGGAGCACACAAAGGGCAAAAGTCCTAAATGCACTTATGCAGAACCCAAGTGCCGAAAACTGCAGACAGTCTCTGCTGGGTTAGATAAGAACATGTAGGTCATTTCTTATCCAGCCTCACTCCCTCTCCTTCGTTTCTTCAGATGTTTTCCAGAGAATGCCCCATAGCCAATTTCTTTCCATTCCTTTGACAAGTGATTGATTAAGTTGGTTTTTTCTCTTGTATTTCCTTGTCTTTATAGTAGAAGCTGAAGCAAATACTGACTCAGGGCTGTGCCTTGTTTCTCCCTTCTTGAGGAAGTTTTCTCAGTGCAGTCCCTTCAGGCTTCTCCTTGCTTTTAATATTTGGGTGCTGAGTAATCTTTGTGTCTCTGTCACACAACGAGAAGTGACAGAGGGGGATGTGAGGGTGGGAGTGGGGCTTTGTGTCTTGGTGATGTCACCCAGCAGCACAGCAGGCAGCCTCCGGGTCTGAGGGCTGTAATGGGCGCCAGCAGCTTGCACCTTATACCTGCAAGGCCCAGTCTTATCAGTGGGCAACAGCTGTCAGGTGAGGTTCCTGGGGTATGCAGAGCAGGCAGGCTTTAAATCTAAAATTTTGCTTGACTGTGCTATTTTAGAAATAATTGTGTGTGTGAAAGTTTGAGTTTGGTGCTGGCAGGCTTTGGAGCTATTGGGTTGCATTTATATAACAAAAAGTGAGCTTGTCTGTCCTTGCAGTTGATGGGTCCCCATCCTTGAACTGCCATGAGATGGTTTCACTATTTGGCATGGAACTTTTCTCAAAAAGTGACCGATGCATTTGCTTTTCTGGCCCAGAGGGTGGCCCTTGGTGCGGTGCTGTTTCTGAGGCTCCAGCGTGGCCCTGCCACTAACTGCTTGTGCGTGCCCAGGCCACAGTTTCATTCAGCACTGAGCTGAGGGTGTTCCCTTGCCTGGTGGCATGCTGGGCGCTGGGACAGGAGGGAGAGCAGGAAGCCAGATGCCACCGCTGCCCCGTGGAGCATAAATCCCAGCGGTGACTAAATAATCATCCAGGTGATGCCTATCCCAAACCATGGAGGGGGTTGAAGAAAGGCAGAGGATGCTGCTTAAGGACAGGACGGGGAGATACGATCAGTCTGGGGTGGGTGGGCATTAGGGTGGGCTTCCCAGAGGGTGTGACATTTAAGTCCGTGTCTGAAAGAGGCACAGAAGGTCAGGAGGAGAAACAGGAGTGTGGGGAGAGGGACCAGCCATGCAACGCAGCTCCCAAAGGTCCTGAGGCAGGAGGCCTGACTTACCTGAGCTCCTGGAAGAGGCCAGTGTGAGGACGAGAGAGGCGGGGGTGGGGGGTGCCAGGGCCCTAGAAGTAAGTGGGGGCAGGGCCTCAGGGCTGTTTGTCCAGGCAGAGTTGCAGCTGCATCATGAGTGTGGTGGGCAGCTGTGGGGATCCTGGAGGGGGCAGGTAGGTGAGAACAGGAGCACACCGGGGACATGTTGCCCACATGGTGCCCATGCGTGGAAAGGAACAGGCTGGGAATGGGCCAGCAGGCCTTGGTCCCACACTTACCTCTGCACTAGAGCTGCCCTGTCTAGGTCTGTGGTCTCCACCTTCCCCTGTGCAGCCTGCCCCCTTAGGGCATGAGACCCTCATGTCAGTGAGGAGGCACTGTTGTAACTCCTGTGCTGCCCACAGCAGCACATCCACCAGGAGCGTGGGGGGGTGGCAACTGGACATCAGAGTGCCCAGACTCAAGGTGGGCTGCATGAACGCGCTTTCCCGCCCATCTCTCCCTTGTCATCTCTCCCTTTCTGGGGTTGGGGGCCACCTCTCCATCTCAGGAGATGCCAGCCTTGGGAGTATGCCCCCTGGACTGAACTGTGAGTTTGGTTGGTGCCTGAAAGACAGATGTACTTTTTCCTGGTTGAAGCTGTCCAAAGATGGGAAGGGAGGCCTCTTGGCAAATGATCTCCTTTCTGTCTGCAGCAAGTGGGTGCACACTGCTGCAGGGTTATTTCCAAGGGATTTACAACATAGTCAATCCATAAATATTTCAGGAAGGAAGGAAGGGAAAGAGAGCAAAGAGAGAGGCATGGAGGAGATTGTCCCATCTTACAGATGAGGAAACTGAGGTTGGCACATCTAGTGGAAGGCAGGGCCTGACTCCTTGAAGAAGGGTCTTGAGAGAGCCCACGAGGCTGTGCCAGGCTAAGCCCGTGTCCCACCCCGCTCACCCTTCAGCCAGGCTGGAGACCTCATGGAGCAGCAGCAGGAAGAGCCGGCCACCATCAAGGCCCTGTATGCAGGTGCTGTCTACACGCTGGGCCTGAAGACCCACATGGGCATGTCCATTCAGACCTGTCGCTACTCTGCTGGCTGGTGTGACAAGATCCAGGTGGGCCCGGGCTCCTGCCCACTGTGAGAGCACTTGTGCAGACTGTTCCTTTGCATGCTGCCTAACAAACTGCACAACTGAGTGGCTCAAGACGGCACCCATTTATGAGCTTGCAGTCCTGCAGGGGGGAATTCTGAGCGGGCTCAGCTGGGTTCTATGCCAGGGCCTCACAAGGCGAAGTCCAAGTGCTGGCTGGGCTGGGTCTCGTCTGGAGGTGCTGGGGGAGAACATCCTTCCAGGCCTATTCAGATGCTGGCAGAGTTCAGTTCGGTGCAGTTGCAGGACTGAGGGCCCAGGTCCTTCCTGGCTGCAGGCTGGGGCTGCCCTCAGCTCTTGCAGGTCTCTCTGGTCCTTGCCACTGCCCTCTGTCTCCTGGCAACAGCAGGTTGCTCCCAAGCTTGGATTCCCTCTGACTCTCTTCTGCCATTAACTGGAGAGAACTGTCTGTTTTTCTGGGGGCTCCTGTGGTTATCCTAGGCCCACCCACACCATCCTAAGGTCAACTGTGCCACATGACGTCATCCCAGGAGGGAGAGCTCGCTGTATTCCCAGATCCCAGGGATCACACATGGAACCCTGGGGACATTTCTGGAGACTCCCCAGGGAGACCCACTGCAGAGGCTGGATCTGGGCTCTGGGGCTCCTCTCCACGCCACTGGGGGCTGAGGAGTGTGAGGCCTGGTGTCCCCCACCTCACCCCCATTCTGCTGCTTCATCACCTCCAGCTGGAGCCTCCTGGGCCGGAGCAGCTGCATGGAGCTCTGGGGGCAGCCTGGACCCCCCACCCCACCCCCAGTGACGGCTCTGTGCTTTCTCCAGGGCTCCACTAGCCCCATCTGCCAGACCAGACCCAACCACAACCTGAGCTTGACCAGGAAAGAGCCTGTCAGGTGAGTCACTGCCCAGCATGAGGCGCAGACACAGGTCGGTGCTTCTCACCCTGTGAGCTGGGTGACCCCCACGACAGCCTGCAGGAGGTCACACATATTCGTCGAACAGCTATTCCGTTCACGTCTAAAGTGCCTGCTCTGTGCAGGCACTGCTGTCATAAGTTTATCATTTATTTAATCCCCACAATAACCCTATGCGAGTCAGGGCCATGGTAGGAAACAAACGGTACAGCCCAAAAATATTTTGTTGGAAAAGAGTATGGTGGTCAATGTGTGTAAAAAATGAGGAACTCCTGTGCGACACCAAGGAACAGAAAAAACAAAACACAACAGTGGAGAAGCAGACAACGGATGGGAACAGGAGCTCAGCAGGAGAGGCACAAACGCAGCCAGACGCCCCGGCCAGGGCTGGGGAAATGGAAGATAAAACCGGCGGCGAGGGCTCCACCTCCCACCGGAGGGCCAAAGCCCTCAGCTTCCTTGGGAACACTGGGGTGCTCTGTAAGGAGAATGAGCTCAAATGTCACCTGTGTCATTAAAAAATAGTGCGGGTGAACAAACCAGGTCCTCAAGGACGGGCTGAAGGAGGCTCCTGTCTGGAGAGCGGGCGGCGGGCACAGGAGAACCTCCGTCCTCAGCCCGAGGGAAGAGCGAGTCTCGGGGTGGGGCAGGGCCTTGACTCTAGGGTAGGGCCCACCTGAGCGCAGCTGCTCCCCAGGGGACATCGAGCTATGTGTGGAGTCATAGTTGGTTGTCACAACAGGGAGGGGTGCTACAGGACAGCTCCCCACAGAAAAGCCCCAGCCCAAGGTGTCATTAGTGTGGAGGCTGAGAAACCTGCTGTAGGTGCTGGTGACTACAGACCCCCGCCCCTGTGAGCGGCTGTGAGAGGGGCCGGGGCCATGGTTCATCTGGGGCCACCAGCCAGAGACACACCTGAGTCTGCAAGGCCACTGAGCCCCCACCTGCCTGCATGGGGTGTCTGTCCCCATCAGATTGAGAAGGATACTGACACTATGTCACCCAGATCCATCCTGGTCACCCTGTGAGGCTGGCCTTGAGCCAGGGCCTCTGGCACTTCAGCACCCCGGTGCAAACACATCCTGCAAACTGCTCACTCAAAGGCAGGGCGGCAGGGCAACTCCTGACCGTGTGCTGGGCGGCCGAGATTCTGGCACCAGAGGTCTCTGCCCGCTGCCCACTGCTTGCAGTGTGGCTGCAGGGCCTCGGCTTCACCTCCTCAGCTTTGCAGGTGACCTCCACTTCAGTGGGAGTGCTCTGGAGCATGACCCCAGGGCTGGGATCCCAGCTCCTCCCCTTCCTTGTGCAAGTTCCTAACCTCTGTGTACTCAATTTCCTCATCTCTAAAGTGGGAATAAAATAGCACTGTCCTCACTGAGTTGTTGTGATGAGCATGTGTTTGGTGTCCAGAGCAGTAAATGCTACAGAAGAGTCAGGGCCAGCTGAAGACCCCTGCAAGGCCCAGCCTCCTAAGCTGTGGGCTGGGGTTCCTCTCTGGAGCTGAGAGCAAGCAGAGGCCAGCCCTTTCTGATGTTCCCATGAGATCATTGCACTGCTCCACTCACTGTCCTCTGGTGGCTTCCCAGTGACCTGATCTGGCCATGTGGTTGGGGCCTGGTGCCCTGGCCCCTCCCTGATTCTCCACACTTGGCTGTGCTGGGCTTGTGCTGGTGTTCTCTGTGTGACACCTGTCTGAGCTGATGCTGCCCTGTCCTCATGCCTGTCAGGGGTCCTGGCACATGCAGAGCCTTCCCTGAAGACTTGCAGAATATGCTCATCTTCCCCGGCAGTCAGTGCCGGGCAGCCCCAGCAGTGAGGCCGCAGCTGCCTCGTGGAAGGCCCTCACCTCCCGCACCCCCAGCTGCACAGTGACCCAGCACCCCCAGAGCCAGCGGCTCTTCAGTGAGAGAAGCGAGCTGCACCCCCAGGCTCAGGCACGCCCCCCCGGAGCCTGTGCCACGGAAGGTGGAGGGACAGACGGGTCACAGCCCTCAGCAGGGTGGTGGCCCCAGGGAGGGAGGGCAGCCCATCTCACTGGGCAAGCCGAAGCCATGAGGTCTTCCACAAGGAAGGCCACCAAGAGTAGACGAGGCTACAAGACTGATGAAAAGTTGGTCCGCATGGCAGGTTGGCAGGATGTGTTCTCCCAGCCGGTCCCAGAGCAGGGCCACTCGCAGATGCCCAGCCCCAGGACACAGCCATGCCCTGGCCGGTGGGTGTATGAGTCTGCTCAGGCTGCCCTGACAAAGTACCACAAGTGGGGTGGCTTAAGCAGTGGAAGTCTATGGTCTCACAGTTCTGGGGCTGGAAGTCCAAGATCCAGGTGTCAGCAGGGCTGGTCCCTCCAGCGGGCTGTGAGGGAGAACCTGTTCCAGGCCCTTCTCTAGGCTTCTGGTGGTCTGCTGCGGTCTTGGGTGTTCCTTGGTGTGGATGCCTCATGCGATCTCTGCCTCCATGCCCACGTGGGTTCTCCTGTGAGCCTGTCTCCTCACACGGCATTCCTTTCATCAGGACTCGGTCATGCTGGAGGAAGGCCCGCCCTCCTCCAGTGTCACTTCATCCTGACTATGCACACCTGCAATGACCTTCTCTCCAAACAAGGTCATGTTTTTAGGTTCAACATATGAATTTGGGGGGACGCAATTCAATCCATAACAATGCAACAGGTCAGAAACCAGTTTTCTTCTTCAGAGCCCTCCACAAGCCCACCCCTCACTCTCAACCACTGGCCTCACCCCACTTCCCTGGGAACTCTCCACAGCCCCCAACTCTGCTCCCTGAACCCGTCCCAACTCTCTGGGTCTGCAGGGTGTGCGGGGTAGGGGGTGGCCGCCCTCAGGGCCGTGTGCAGCCCCCAGCTGCTGCACCCTGCAGGGTGCGTGGTGTGCTCACCCCGGCCCTGCCCACACCCCCCTTGTGATTTCTCACAGTGTCGCTGGCCTGCCAGCCTCTGCAACACTCTTCCCACTGCCTGGGCCCAGCTGAGGAGGCATCTTTTGGGCAGCATTCTTCAGTGGTGGTGGTGATGATGACACGATCACAGTCTGTGATCTCATCTGACTGTCCAGCGATCATAGAGAGGGGCTGCTCTGGCCCCCACCCGACAGGGGTCGGGGAAGGCAGGGCCACACAGGGCTCAAACCTGGCCAGTGTGCCTGCTGGTCCCCGGGACCATGCTGGCCCTCCCTGGCGCTCACATGCCAGCCAGAGGCGCTTTCTGGGACCTGGGGTGGCGCCCACACTGGCACCATCCCTTCATGCAGAGCACACAAACATCACAGGCCTCTCTGCTCGCTCTGTCTCACGGTGCTCACCTCTGGTCTCACGGTGCTCACCTCTGGTCTCACGCTCAGGAAGACCCTCTCGCAGCCCTCCCAGCCCTCCTTGTAGCCCTTGACCTTCTCCAGGCCTTCCTAGCCTGGCCTGTGACCTCTGATCCTCTCCAGGCCCTCCTGTGCCTGCTGGCTGTCACCCTTCCCTGTTGCCCGTGTCCCTGGATGGGTCTCACAGCTCCCACCAGAAACTGTCTAGTGCCCCTGTCATCATGTCCTGCTAGGAAGAGGGGCTCCTGCCAGACTAATTCACACTGCAGCGTCTGGGACTGAAAAGGCAGGCGTGAGCTGTCTCTCAGTGGAAACTTTAGTGCCTTGTCAGGAAGCCTGGCTTTGAGAGTGGGTGCCAGGCCCTGGAGAGGAGGGGGAGTTGGCAGGTCCACTCTAGGCAGCCAGGCTGAGAAGAGGGACGAAGCCCAGCTTCTCCTGTACAGCAGGGTCTGTGGCATTATCATCCCCTGGGACTAGCCCCTGATGATGCTGGTCTGGAAGACGGCAGCCTGCTTGGCTGCTGGGAACACAGTGGTGATCGAGCCTGCCCAGTTGAGTGTGGCTCTTTCTGGACAGGGCCTGTGGGCAGTGGAGAGTGTCAGGAATCTGCTCCATAAGGGACCCAAGAGGGACCCTTTGTCCACTCTGGTTCTGGAGGAAGGGCCCTGCTGCTGTGAGCTGGCCCTGCACGGCCCGTGCACAGTGGGCAGAGGCATGCACAAGGGATCAGAGCTGTGCAAAACAGACTTTGTGGTTTTTTGGCCACAGGGTGTTTGAGACCAGCTGGCTGTGCTGGTGCTTGAGCTGCTCGGGTGAGCAGACACTAGGATTTCTGCTCAGATACTGGCACTCTGGATTCACAGATCAGAAACCCACCTGTGTCTTTTGCCCAGGCCCCATGCTCTAAGACTGCCCGAATAGCCTTTTAATAAGGCTGGTTCATGCTCTCCTGTTTAGCTTCAGAGACCAGCAGTCCCGAGGGAAGCAGAGTGAGTGGTGGGATTGTGGCCCCCTCCCTGCCCCTCACAGAGAAGCTGCCTGCTGTGGCATCTGGGGGGTGGGGCAGGTGGGAAGGTAAACATCAGGGGTCACTCAGGCAGGTTGGGAGGGTCCTCCCAGGGGTAAGACATCCCCCTGCCACGAGCCTCAGTTTCTTCATCTGTATATTGGCAGTAGCAGCCCCTCCACTGCCTGCCTTCCTGGGCGTCAGGGGGGGGACGCCCACCACATGGCATGAACAGTGTGCCCGAGGCCACTAGCTCTTCAGGTTCTTCGTGATTTGGCCCTGAGGGCATTAACATAATAAAAACAGTAATGATCGCTGACAGTTATAGTATTTACCCTGAGTCAGGCACCCCTGAAGCATTTTAACATACACAGGTTAAGCATCCCCAATCCGAAACTCTGAAATCTGAAGTGCTCCAAAGTTTGAAACTTTTTTAACACCTACATGATGCTCAAAGAAAATGCTCATTGGAGCATTTTGGATTTTGGATTTTTGGATTAGGGTTGCTCAACTAGTACATATTCTGAAAATATTCCAAAATCTGAAATCCAAAATTACTCAAACTGTATAATAAATTACATAGAAATTTACATACAGTTGCTTATTTATCACAACAACCCTCCCAGGAGAACCCAACCTCCTTCTTTAGCATGGGGGGGGCCACTGAAAGTGCCCAGAGAGGCCCCTGACAAGGTCTGAGACCCCCAGAGCCAGCACTCCACAGATTTGGCCACTCAGCAAAGGCCCTGAGGCAGGTGGGGCATGCCCTAACCTTGACCAGGAAAGTTACATGGGCCAGAAGAGAAACAAATTAATTTCCAGAGGCCAGAAGAGAAACCATTGTTGGGAGCTCAAAGGACTGGGCATGGCCTCCCTTTTGCTTTGATTTCCAGAAGTGGGGCAGTAATCAGGGTGACACACAGAAGCATGGAGATGGGTCCTGCTGGGCACCGGGTGAGCCCAGCCCCAGCGGGCAGTGGCAGCGAGGCCACCCACCTCTCTGGAAGGCCTCCTCTGCACCATTGCCAGCGGTTCCCAGGGGAGAAGACTGGGTTTTCTGAGGGGCAGAGAGAGGTGCAGCCTGGAGGGTGCTAGCTGGAGCCTTGTGAGAATGCAGCCCTGCTAGGTAGCCCTGATGGACTCTGCTCCTCAAGGGCTTGGGGTTAGCAAATGCAGAGAAATGAAGGACACAGACCTGGCCACAGGGTGGGAGCCTTGCGAGGAAGAGAAGCCAGGACGCGAGAGGTTAGCAGGCCCCGTTCCTACCCAGAGCTGTGGGGGAAGCTGCCGAGTTGGCAGTGCCCCTGTGGTTGACCAAAAACAGGCTTCCCTGGGGTCTTCCGGGTGACACAATCCACAGCTGCTCCTCCCTGCTTGCTGCTGGGGCTGCTGGGGGGAAGGCAGAGCCCACTTCCAAGCCCCTCCTTACCTGATCTTCTTTCCTGCCCCTCTCAGGTGACCCTGCTCACAGCCTTGAAGTTTGTAGAGCTGACGCTGAAGGCCGGCATTCCCAAGGGCATCCTCAACGTCCTTCTGGGATCTGGTAAGGGCTATGGATGGGGGCAGGGCCAGGGCTGCAGGCAGCCAGAGCAGGGCCTGCTGGATAATGTGCCTTTGAGGGACACAGCAGCCTGGGGAACGCTGGTGCGGAAGGTCAACCTGCAGTGTCCGAGGCCATGCCCGTGGGGGAGAAACCTGCACCTGGAAGGGTTTTAGTCTTCAGGTGCCTCCCCCAAATGTTTTCCATTTTTTTTGTACTCATGTATGTGCTCTGGAGTAAATTACATAGCTTGGAAATTATCTGCCCTTGGAAGTTTGAGAGAATTTATTCATAGAACATTTGAGGCTTAGAGCATTTGGGGAGGTAGTACATTAATTTTTTTAGTTTTTCTGTGTTTAGTGGTCTAGTTTATTGGAAAAGTTGTCCTTTCTTGCAAAGATTTTAAATATATTGACATGGAGGTGTGTAGAGCTAGGGCTAGGTCCCTCGAGCCCATTCACAAACCCTTCACATGCAGGTCTATGAGCTAGGTAACAGGAAAAACGGTCTTGGAGCCTTGGTTGAAGAGATAGTAAGCTTTATTCAGCACACACACATCTAAGAGCTAGGCAGTCCAAAGAGAAACTGAGCAGCTGCCAGCAAAGTAAA
Source organism: Galeopterus variegatus (assembly GCF_000696425.1). NCBI lineage: Eukaryota > Metazoa > Chordata > Mammalia > Dermoptera > Cynocephalidae > Galeopterus > Galeopterus variegatus. Next base: position 8,479 of record NW_007731355.1, on the reverse strand, counting down.
CATGCTCTATTTTTAGATGTGAGCTCTGCCAACCAGCAGTTCAGAGCTGCTGCTTCACACACTGAAGAACTCACAAGAATAACAACAAGCTAAAAAGATACACAGGTGTGCATGCACACTAACACTACTCCCACGCAACTTGTTTACAAAGAATGTGCTGCACCACCCCCAACCATACCTGAGGTGAGGAGGCCTGACTAAACTACTCTATATTCCCCACAATCCACCCCTCCAGGGTCCCTCACCATACAATCTATGTGTTCAGAATCTTCCACAATGTTCCCTTAGTGAGGATAACTGACCCTTGCATTCATATATCACATATTCCATCCCAACAGTCCCAAAAGTCTTTAGCTTGTCCCACCACCAACCCAAAGTCCAAAGTCTCATCTGAGACTAAAGGCAAAACTCTTTTCAGCTGTGTACCTGTAAAAATTAAAAGCAAATTTATCTACTTCCAAGATATAGTGGGACAGACACTGGGTACACATTCCTGTTCCAAAAGGGAGGAATAGAAAGGAAAAACGGGCCACAAACAAATCCAAAACCCAACGGGGCAAACATTAAGTACAGTGGGGCATCTGGGCCCCCAAAGCATTGGGCAGCCGCGCTCCTCCAGCAGCTCCAGGTGCAGCCCATTGAGCTGCCCTGGTGCCTGCAGTTTTTTCCAGGCCATTGTTGCACCTTGCCAGCAACCTCATAGGTCTGGATACCTGGCGGCAGTCCCACAGTGTAGATGACCTTTGCAGTGGCTCCACCCCTGCAGCGGGTCTCTGCCTGAGTCCTCCGGCTTTTCATACATCTTCCAAAATCTGGGTGGAGGCTTCCATGCCTCCACCGCTCTCAAGTTCTGCCAGCCTGCAGACTCAACGTGGCCACCACTGAGGTTTTTGGCTTTTATGCTCTCTTGAGCTGCTGCACATCTGTCCTTGACCAATGTATTGCCAGTTCAACATGAAGCCTCCAGTCTCACCCATCCCCCAAAAGACGAGCACCTTGGCCTGCTCCCTAATCAAACAGAACAGTTCATCTCCCTTTGTGGGAGCAACTAAAAAATCCTTTAAATCCACTAAGCGTACCTTGGTACCTGTTTCTGGACATTTAATGAAACACTGTACAGGGCATAATTGTTGCCACAAGGCAAACAGGACCTCATTCGGCTGCTGGTCAGTTTTCTTGCTATCAACCCCTGCTGCAAGCAAGGCAAGCCACATCTGTTTACGGCTGGTCTTGCTTTGTCCCTTTGGGATAAAGTCCCGAGCATTTCTTGGGGGGTTGGCCTCAGCCACCTTCCAGACCCCTTTTGCTTGTCTCCTATCCTCTACTTCACCCAAGCTGGCTATCATGGTCGTTACCTCATGTATAGGATGACTGATGTATGTGGCCAGTATGGCCATCAGCAACCCAGAGGACATTGATGGGGCATTCTGCAGCACTATGTCTCTCATGCTGCCTGTAAAATTTTCATCATCTGGACCACAAGTGTTCAGATTAAACATGGACTGCCGCATCCCCAGCTCTCAAATGATTTGGACCAACTCAGCATATGTTTGCCATTTACTAACAATCTTGGGCAGTTCTCCAGCATTTGCCCACATGGTTCAGGCAGCTGCATTCACCCAGTCCATCAAGGAGTGATTACCTGGCCCTTGTGCATACCTGCGGCTATTCTGCAGCCACTGCCTCAGTGATGGGTGCATGGGGATGGAGGCCAATCTCTCCAACTCCTCACCAGAGCACATCACACTATCCACCACTAGTTCCCATAACCACAACAGCCAAGCAGCCAGGGGCTCCCCTTGTTTCTGCTGGAACTGTCTCCCCAAGTCAACCAATTCAACCTGGGTATATAGGACATAGGTGGTGAATTGGGTCACCTGTGGATCGCCTACTGGTTGTCCACCTGGTCCCACAGGATGCTCACATTTCACTTTCTGATGCACGACAGGTCATGCCTGGAGACACATGGTCTCCCCCAGCTCACCACTGGGTTTGTCGAACTCCCTGGTATGAGAGGCAGGGATGGCCAGTTGCTGCATGTCATCCTCCAGGACAATTATCCGTGCTTCCAACAGCTCCGCTTTCTTCTTCAAATCTCAGTCAGCTTGTAATATAGTGAGCAGTTGCCAGGCTCCCGTCAGCAGAAAAGTGGCCGCCGGGCACCACATACTCAAGGACAGCCACATTTCCTCCCCCTCCCAAGGTGCTCTCTGCTGCATCTTTCGAGGCCACACTTCTTCATGGAGTGCCT
>NW_007731355.1:5094-6092 GCF_000696425.1 Galeopterus variegatus | reverse complement strand
CAGGGATGGCCAGTTGCTGCATGTCATCCTCCAGGACAATTATCCGTGCTTCCAACAGCTCCGCTTTCTTCTTCAAATCTCAGTCAGCTTGTAATATAGTGAGCAGTTGCCAGGCTCCCGTCAGCAGAAAAGTGGCCGCCGGGCACCACATACTCAAGGACAGCCACATTTCCTCCCCCTCCCAAGGTGCTCTCTGCTGCATCTTTCGAGGCCACACTTCTTCATGGAGTGCCTGGTCTATGCTGACTTGCAATATAGTGAGCAGTGACCAGATCCCGGTCAACAAGAAAGCGGCCATAGGGCACAACAGTTTCAAAGAGTAGCCACATTTCCTCCTTCTCCCAAGGGCTTTTGGCTCCCGTCCCTGCTCAGAATCCTGCTGTAGACTACACAGTTGTCGGGCTAGGGCTAGGTCTCACAGACCCCTCAAGACCGTTCACAAGCTCTCTACATGCAGGTCTATGAGCTAGGTAACAGGAAAAAAGGTTCTGGGAGCCTTGGTTGAAGAGATAATAAGCTTTATTAAGCACACACATATCTAAGAGCTAGGCAGTCCAAAGAAAACCTGAGCGGCTGCTAGCAAAGACATGCTCTGCTTTTAGATGTGAGCCCTGCCAACCAGCAGTTTGGAGCCGCTGCTTCACACACTGAAGAACACACAAGAATAGCAACAAGCTAAAAAGGTACATGGGCACGCATGTGCACTAACTCTACTCCCACACCACTTGTTTACAAAGAATGTGCTGCACCACCCCCAACCGGACCTGAGGTGAAGGGGCCTGACTAAACTACTCTATTTTCCTCACGAGGTGTATATAATAATCTCTTGTAATTTTTATCTCCTTTTGTGAGTCTTTTGATTGTTGTATCCTCTTTATACTTTTCCTTTTTTTTCTTTCAAAATGGATTAAATTTGTGATGAATTATTTCTTGTTTGAGCCCCCTCTGCCCCCGAAACAAATAAGAACCAGTGCTTGGATTTCCTTACCTATTCCATT
>NW_007731355.1:682-4388 GCF_000696425.1 Galeopterus variegatus | reverse complement strand
CTTAGAGTTGAAAGTTTAGTTCATTAATTTTATTTTTTATAGTTTAGACAAGGAAAGCATTTAAAGAGAGCTTTGGTGGCACCTCATACATACCTTTTGATTGACACTTTGGTTCTAAATTTTATACAATTGCTTTTTAAATCCATTAAGAAAAGAAAGGAAATAAAATATGCATTTAAACTGTCTTTTATAATTACATAATTACTTTTACTGGTGTTGTGTGTGTGTGTGTGTGTGTGTGCATTCTAACTACTGCCTGTGCTCCCTTGCTTTCAACTTGAAGAACTTCCTATAGTTTTTCTTGGGAAGTGGATCTGCTAGCAACAGATTCTCTCAGTTTTTGTTTATCTGGCAATGTCGTTATTTGCCTCCACTTTTTAAAAAAATTTAATTTTATTTTGTCAATATACAATGTAGTGGATTATTGTGGCTCATTACCGAAACCTCCCTCCCACCTCCCTCTCCTGCCTCCCTCCCAACAACCTCATATCTGTTCGCTTGTTGTATCAACTTCAAGGAATTGTGATTGTTGTGTCTTCTTCCGTCCTTCCCCCCCCCCCAGTTTATTTGTGTATTTATTTATTTATTTTTAGCTCCCACAAATAAGTGAGAACACGTGATATTTCTTTTTCTGTGCTGGACTCATTTCACTTAATGTAATTCTCTCTAGGTCCATCCATGTTGTTGCAAATGGCAATATTTCATTCTTTTTTTTATTTCATTCTTTTTTTTATATTCTTTTTTCCATATCCACTCATCCGATGATGGACATTTGGGCTGGTTCCAACTCTTGGCTATTGTAAAGAGTGCTGTGATGAACATTAGGGAACAGGTATACCTTTGACTTGATGACTTCCATTCCTCTGGGTATATTTCCAGCAGTGGTATAGCTGGGTCATATGGTAGATCTATCTGCAATTGTTTGAGGAACCTCTGTACCATTTTCCATACAGGCTGCACAATGTTGCAGTCCCACCAATAGTGGATGAGAGCTCCTTTTTCTCTGCAAACATGCCAGCATTTATCATTCACAGTCTTTTGGATATTAGCCATCCTAACTGGGGTGAGATGGTATCTCAGTGTGGTTCTGATTTGCATTTCCTGAGTGCTGAGTGGTGCTGAGCATTTTTTCATGTGTCTGTTGGCCATTCATACATCTTCCTTCGAGAAATGCCTATTTAGTTGTTTTGCCCATTTTTAATTGGGTTGCTTGTTTTTTTGTTGTAAAGTTGTTTCAGTTTCTTTTATATTGTGGATATTAATCCTTTGTCAGATGTATATTTTGCAAATATTTTCTCCCACTCTGTTGGTTGTCTTTTAACTCTGTTAACTGTTTATTTTGCTGTGCAGAAGCTTTTTGGTTTGAATCCCATTTGTTATTTTTCCTTTGGTTGCCCATGCTTTTGGGGTCATATTCATGAAGTCTGTACCCAGTCCTAGTTCCTAAAGTGTTTATTGTTTCAGGGTGTATATTTAATTCTTTAATCCATTTTGAGTTGATTTTAATATATGGTAAGAGGTATGGGTCTAGTTTCATTCTCCTGCATATGGATATCCAGTTATCCCAGTACCATTGGCTGAAGAGGCAGTCTCTTCCCCAGTGTGTAGGCTTGGTACCTTTGTCAAAGATCAGATGGCTTTAGGTGTGTGGGTTAATTTCTCTATTCTCTATTTTATTCTATTGATTGGTGTGTCTGTTTTTATGCCAGAACCATGCTGTTTTGGTTATTATAGCTTTGTAGTATAGTTTAAAGTCAGGTTGTGTTATGCCTCCAGCCTTATTATTTTTTTTATTCAGGATTGATTTGGCTATGTGTGGTCTTTTGTTTTTCCATATAAATGTCTGGATAGTTTTTTTCCATTTCTGAGAAAAATGTTATTGGAATTTTGATGGGGATTGCATTGAATTTGTATATCACTTTGGGTAATATGGACATTTTCACAATGTTGATTCTTCCAATCCAAGAGCATGGGATATCTTTTCATCTACTTGTGTCCTTTTTAATTTCTCTCAACAGTGGTTTGTAGTTCTCATTGTAGCAATTTTTCACATCCTTGGTTAACTCTATTCCTAAGCATTTTAATTTTTGGTGGCTATTGTAAATGAGCTAGATTTCTTGATTTCTCTTTCTGCATGTTCACTACTGGAGAACAGAAATGCTATTGATTTTTGTGTGTTGATTTTGTATCCTGCTACTGTGCTGAAATCATTTATCAACTCCAAGAGTTTTTTTGTAGAGGCTTTAGGCTGTTCAATATACAGGATCATATCATCTGCAAAAAGGAACAGTTTGACTTCATCTTTTCCAATCTGGATGCCCTTTATTTCCTTCTCTTCTCTGATTGCTCTGGCTAGTACTTCCAACACTATGTTGAATAGGAGTGGTGAGAGTGGGCATCCTTGTCTGGTTCCTGTTCTTAAAGGAAAAGCTTTCAGCTTTTCCCCATTCAGGATGATATTGACAGTGGGTTTATCATATATGGCTTTAATTCTGTTGACATACTTTCCATCTGTACTTAACTTGTAGACAGTCTTTGTCATGAATGAGTGTTGAATTTTATCCATCTCTTTTTCAGCATTAATGGGTCTGGATCCCAGAGGAGTTAGGCTGGAGATACAGATTTAGGGGGTGATGTAGCTGGAGATGGCATCAGAAGGCCTGGGTGAGATCTGCTGAGGAAGCAGTGTAAATGGAGCAGAGGAGCAGAGGGCCCAGGATGGAGCCAGGGGCAATGACTATTCTTTCTTCAACCAAGGCTCCAAGGATCTTTTTGCCAGTTACCTAGCTCATAGACCTGCGTGTGAAGGGTTTGCAAACAGGTTTGAGGGGTCTGTGAGCTCCAGACCCACCCCCAGCTCTACACCCAGCATTGCTAATTGTGGAGGCCAGCCCCCAGATGGCAAGCCACTGACTGCAGCTGCATAGTAAGTCAGTCCTCCTGCAGAGCGCAGAAGAGCAACTTAGCTGAACTCAGTCCAAGTTATTGACCCACAGAATCATAAGATGAATAAATGATTGTTATTTTCAGCTAGTAAGTATGGGGGTGTTTTTTATGGTACCAACCCACAATGTACATGTGCCGCTATAAACACCCGAGAGCTCATGGGCACAGCTTCCCCTGACTGCTACAGTCATGGATGGGTGTTCCTCTGGGCACAGTTGTAATACAATTATAGATTTTTGGAGAAAAAGTAAAGAAAGAGTTAAATTAATGATTCTCAACCCCATACATCTGTAGGGTAACTGCTGGACATAGCCCTATTCCCCCCTTCCATATATAGTTTCACCTCCTCCCTGGGAGACTACCCCTGGCCAAGGTAGTTACCCAAGGAAAGGCATGTCCCCTTTAAGACAAACAGAAGGCTGGAGGGAGCAGGATCCCTAAGTGAATGAACAAGCACTCTGGCACCAGGAGAGCAGCAAGAACATTAACTTACCTACTCAGCCAGATCTCCCACACACTGAGTTACGTAAGCTGGGTGAGGGTCTGCACATAGCCTGAAAATGATCTACACCCCTACTCTGATCTGTTCACTATGTAACTGCTGTGTATACCCCCGGCAGTGTGGATTTTCTGGGCAATGGCTGCCTCAGTACCTCTCGTAAGTCTAATAAGCCAATGTCTCTATAATTGTGCCACGGAGTGAGTTCTCTGGCATAGGCAAACGCTACACAAGTGCCCTTGCAGACTTGGGGCTCCCACG
>NW_007731355.1:0-485 GCF_000696425.1 Galeopterus variegatus | reverse complement strand
GTGAGTTCTCTGGCATAGGCAAACGCTACACAAGTGCCCTTGCAGACTTGGGGCTCCCACGTTACAACATCCTAAAATCTTCATTCTGTAACAAATCTTATATATCCTTCTTTATATACTCTAATGAAACTCATAGATCATATCACCACTTCTGCACATAATCTAATGAATCTAAATGAAATTAATAATATACTGCCCTCCCTTTAATATAAAGGAGAAATAAAATAAAGGAATTTTTTAAAAATTGTGTTAATATGTAGGTCGTGGTGGGAGGGCTTAGGTTCCTCCCAGGCTTTGGAGCACTAACCTGAATTCAGATTTTTCTCCCATGAAGCTGAAACTGAGAATTCAATCGCAAGGTAGTCGAGAGCTAATCAGGGCTGGTCCCTGGTCCTTGGTCCTCAGGGAGCCAGTGTGCCCTGGGCCCTACCCTACATTTCCAGAAGGCTCAAACACAGACTTTTGAGAAAGTAATAGTAAAACAT
>NW_007731354.1:151911-162069 GCF_000696425.1 Galeopterus variegatus | reverse complement strand
TATATATATATATATATATATATATATACACAGTCTCAGACTGTGCTATGGTCCCTTGCTTGGAAAATCAAATTCTGGTAGCATGAGGCCTACAGGAGCACACATGAACCTGTATCGCATGATATTGTAGCAAGTCAGGTGGGATGAATAATGAAACTTGAGGACATTCTGAATACACTAGCTGCACATTGCAAGCATGGGAACTTGAAGGAGAGTTGGCAGATGACAGTCAGATTTCTGTATGGTGATAATGAATTATCTTAATCTTAAATCATCATAAACAAAAACAAAAAACCCTGTAAAATACTGGGTTCACTCTGAATCATAAAGAATCCTTATTCTTGATAAAATGTGAAAGAAGAATCACTCAATAATGTGATTGGTGATAAATGACTAGGACAGAAAATATAGCAGGATGGGTGAAAAAAAGTGGGTGAGAGTTGGCCCTGCATCAATATTACTGGAGAGTACAGGTGGGATGAAGCAGAATCGAGTGCTCAAATAATCACATCAAGTTTTCTCTACCTACAAATATTGCTTTCCTCTGTGTTGTCATTATTTCTAGGCAAAGTCTTCCTCCTAATGACAACAGTGGGTACGGACTTATTACTCAAAATCTCTACAAAGTTAGCATCTTGTTCTCCATGATTTCAGTAAATATTCAAAGACTGGATCTCATTATTCTATCTTGATTCATGTCTCTGAATCAATTATTGTGACCAGGAAGATAGGTTCACCTGTTTGGTTATATTCGGGTTATTCCTGGAGCTAAATGTTAAAGTCAGCTCCCCTAAACCATAGGGACTAAAAGTAGAACAGGCTGATTTCCAAAAGGAAGAAAATCAAGGGGCAAATAATAAATTTAGAAAGTATGGTACACTAAAGACTTTCTTAGAAAAACTTTAGGTGATGAAATAATTTAATCAGGAAAGGAATGAAGAATCTATATTGAAAGGCTAGGTAATGAGTGTCAGAGATCTAAAAGCATAAAAAATATATTTATGTTAAGAAATTGTAGCAATTATAATTATTTACAGAATATTCATGTTATAGATTCTGGTGATGCAGAAATAAGAGTATAACAAAATCAACAGGTAAAACTTAGAAGAGGAGGTATGAGGGGCAAATTAGGAGAAAATGAGGAAATACAAGCGTACTTCGAAAAGTTCTTGGAAAAATAGAATTAAAAGATAATGTGAATCTTTCCATGAACTTTTTGAATTATTCTCATATAAACAAACTTATTATATTCTCTTTCACTGTAGATGCTGATACATTAAATACGAGATATCAGATTCATTTCAGAGCAAGCATAAAAGGAATTAATGAAACATTCATCTGAAGAACTTAGAAAAAATAAATGTAATAAAAGCAGAAAATTTAATTTTAAAAAAGAGACATTAATAAATTGGAAATTAAAAGAATAATGTATCGGAAAACAAAATGGAATTTTTTGAAAAAAATTAGATAAATCTACTAGTTAAACAAGAAAAAATGGAACATGGAGCAAATAGTTTAAAAATAAAAATAGAAAATGGCTTTTCAAGTCTTGATTGAAAATCTGGGTAAAACAGATTATTAGTATAATATAAGTTCTTTAAATGGACTCAAGAAAGAATTTATAAACAATAATAATAATAAATAACAGATAAGTAACCTCTGCAGAGGATAAAAAGGAAATACTGCTCAAAATTTTAATTGCACCCATTTTTATATATACAGATTCCATTTCTATGATTTTATCAAAGAAATATATTCTTATGCTTTACTCAAAGGTGCTCCTATAAGAATGAATACTGAAACATTGTACATAATAGCTAAAAGCCAAAATTAACATAAATATTAATCTATATGTAATTAGTAAGTTAAATTATGATAATTTCATACAATAGAATTCAAGTCAAGGGTTAACTGTATTTATATGTGTTGATATGAACAGTTCTCCAAGCTATGGTATTGAATACAAAACTTCAAATACAAAAATATAGTATTTAAGGGAGATGTACATATCCTTTATAATAAATTATATTGTAACCATTTTAGTTAGCTCAGGTTGCCATAACAAAGTATCTTAGACTGGATGGCTTAAACAACACAAATTTATTTTCTCACAGTTCTGGAGTCTGGAAGTGCCAGCATGGTCAGTTCCTGCTGAGAGCACTCTCTTGACTTGTGCCTTCTTGCTGCATTCTCACATGGCAGAGAGACAGCAAGCAAGCTTGCGGGATCTCTTCTTATAAGGCCATTAATTCCATAATGAGGGTTCAACCCTCATGACCTCATCTAAACCTAATTACTTCTGAAAGAAAGTTCTCATCTCCAAATACCACCACATTAGAGGTTAGGATTTCAGCATATAAATTTGGGGGTGGGGACACAACTCAGTGCCTATCAATACCTTATACATGTTGAATATGTATATATTTTACTTTATTTCCCTACAATAATTACAACTACATATGAATAGTTGTAAACTTTCTGAAAAGACACAAGTTTTTTCATGGCTATTACCACTATCAGTATAGTGGGACCAGGTGTTTATCAATTGTAAAATTTCACTTTTCACTGCATCTATTTCTATGTTTTAATTTATATTATGTTTTATTTTTATAACAATAATAAAGAACAAAAAATAATAGGTTATAGTCTGAGCTTGAGAAATGATTAACATGAGGCAACTGAGATTCAGGAAGAAAATTCATCTTGCAGATTTATGTTATGTTTTTTCAGATAAACAATCTCTGAGAAGATAAAAAGAGACAAAACACTGTGAGAGTTTTATAAATTTTTGAGATGATAGTTATTAAAAACTGTAGCATATATCGACACTATTAATAAGGGTGTATCTACTTCATTATATATGTAAAGTTCTGTGCTAGATATAAAAAGAAAAGCAATTCAAGGTGCCACTTCTCAGGAAGTTCAAAATACAAGATAATGCTTTAGAACTAATTGTACAAGTTAAACTGTAAATGACAAATTAGTAGATGAAGACTTTGGCTAGGTATTATACAATTTAATTTTAAACTCTAATACTTCAAATTCTTCATATTTGTGCTCTGCTCCCCACCATAAAGTTTGATTTTACTAACCAGTCTATATTTTTAATTGAATTAATTTGACTAATTGAATTAAATGTCTAATTAAATGGCAACAAAATATAAAATAGTTTTACCTAGTATCACAAAGGAAATTATCCAGTATGCCCTCATGTGGAAATATTGGAAACAGGAAATGTTTCTTAGAATCTTTATATACATGGAATCATCCCCAGCTTGACTTTTGTCAAGAAAGTGAAAAATTGGTTTAGCCAAACTTGTAAATATTTAGCTCAAAGATGAAATGCAAATATTACCAAATAAGTTCTGGCTTTCCCAAATGCAGTGGATTCTGAAATATCCAGAGTAAGATCAATTTAAAGTAGGTTAATAAGTTTATTTTTCAAAAAATGCAAAACTTTGTTGCATGGAAATCTTTAACCACAAAGCAGAGTATCATTTCTATGTGTTTTGGCTTAAGATCTGTGGGATAGACAAGAGATGGTAGCTTTTACCACATGTCTGAGAGAGATGCCATAAAGAATTCTGAAGCTGGGAATGAACTAACAAAATCTGAAGTACAATGAAACAAATCCTTCATGATAATCTTCAGTATTTTAGTTTTTAGAGCTCAGTAGAAGCAGGTTCAAATATACATTTCTTTATCTTAGCCCTAAAAATGAGAACAGTGTCAGCTTTTTGAGCCGCAGCCAGATGCTGATTTTATAACCTTAGCTATATAGGCTAACTGCTAACAGCTCAGGATCTGAGACTTCCAAAGTTATTTTTAGGACAAATCAGTTAATGAGCAGGTACAAACTTAAGCATAAATGAGTAGCAGGGCAGAGGCAGCCAAATGTCAGGGAGAGTCTCAGATGGTAGGACAAATTGTAATTATTCAATCCAGTTATAGACAGTGGTGAATAAAAATGAACCATTGCCTACTGCTACCCAGTCAAAAGGTTTAATTTGTTATGCTTAGAAAAAGAAAATACACAGAAAACATAAACACATAATGCATGTCAGAGTACCTTACTTTGCTGTCTTTCATGCAAACAGAAAACATAGTTTTCTTTCCTTTCTGGGGCTTCCAACATTCTACCATGGATAGCTCTAATATTTGCATTATAGCTCTAATGAATACTACATTTTTGCTTTGTACGAGTTTATTTGTAATGACAAGGCTTTGTGTAATCCTTCCACATGTGATAGCAGGCTCCAAGAAGCCAGCACAGTCATATCATAATTCACTCCCTCCGCTACCATATCACTACCAACCTTGGGGCCCTGCCTCCACCACCAACTAATAGTCAGTGTCTGGAAAAGGCTCACATAAATCAGTTAATTTGCATTGAGGAAATCCATCAGGCTACCAGCATCAAGGGAATGACTAAATCTGGAAAGAGAAAAGAAAATTTTGTCAAAGACATGGCATTGCAAAGCCTGGGACTTTAAGCTGTGACTCAGCTTGGCTTACACTGCAGAGTGCAACAGCAAGGAAAAGGGAATAAAGAATCAAGGGGTTTCAATGAGCTAATATTACTATCTTTTTTAAAGCATGATTTTTTGTACATTATTGTTTAGAGATTATTGACCTGGAAAACATGATATTGGCCCAAAACTTCTTCCCAAAATATTTTTCTTTAAAAGCTGTTCTTATCATTAAGAAAAAAATGTATTTATTAAAATTACTTTCTCAAATACTCCACCTTCATACAAAAAAAAGTGAAATGGTTATATGCATTTTTGTTTTGTTTTTTTGGTTAACAAGCAACCTCAATCACTGTTTCTAATTGTGTCCTATATTGTGGGAGGATTACTTCTCTCCCATTCTAAAAAATCTGGGGGAATGGTAACATAAGGTGCTATGCTCTGCCACCAAGAGAAGGGGGGAAAAAAACTAGCGGCTTTTTCCATCAAAACTAGATCATTCTCCCCACTGCTATGACACAGTAGAAGGTGGGTAAGTAATCAAACTAAGCTGAGCCAATCAACACTTTCCCTCAGAATTTGAATCAAGAAGGGGAGTGACAAAGGCAAGAGAAATAATCAGAATTTGTTCATCCATCCTAACAATGCAGAAATTGCCTGGCAATCAGTTTCATTAAGACTGTAAAGCTCCCTTTTCCTATTTGTTTTGAGCCTACTTCTAGCCCTCCTTTAAACCCTGTGAGCTACTTCATGTCTTCCCAGTAAATCCATTTTAGTTTAATTTAGCCAGAGTCAGCTGGTAGCACTTGCAATCAAAGTGCTCGCAACTTGAGACAGAGTGCTTCGGAGGAAAAAAAAAAACCTTAAAAATGAGTTGCTTTATGGTGCTTTTAATCAGAGACAGGCATGGGTTTTGATTCTGGAAGAAATTTTTCATAATTGTTTATGTATTATGGACTGATGACAGCTAGGAAAGCCTGACCCATGTTTTCCAATCCAAACTTTCATAAACAAAAGTGAAGCTGATGATGATGATGGAGGTGGTCATAGTGATGGCAACTGACGTGTCAAACAGACACAATTCTTGTCATCAAAATGCATGGTCACTTTAAAATTTTTCTGGCAGGGCCATTGGATGGAAATTGTAGAAAGATCTATAATTTTCACACTATTAGATATCAAACAGTCCTATGTCACCTAGAGTCACAAAACACAATCATGATTTGGACTTAGGATGATCAATATAATGCAGCAATCGAACTCCAAACATGATTTACAGTTAAATCTTCTTTTCTTCCCTGGCCAGGGCCAACTTCCAGCAGGCTGCCTGTTGCTTGGGAGGTTGGTATCCTGATCTTTTCTCTTTTCCCCAAGTCTGCTAATAGCTTTGCCACCTCAGTCATTAGTACTGTTTTCCACCTAAAGGCACATGGTAGAAGTGTCTTTCTTGGCCCCTTTGTGACTGGGTAGAACTGAGTCAGTAGTTATGGCCAATGAGCTGCAAGTTGAAGGGGCATGAGTCATTTATATAATGGAATGTTTAACAGCTGATGCAAAACCCTCCAAAATCTTTTCTTTAGAAACAATGAACAGCCACATTAGAGTTATTCATGTAGGTCTTTTCTGAGCAGACAGTCCCTTCTCACCCTCCCACCCATCCCACTAACCCACAAGAGAAACGTAATGAGAGCAAGAAATAAACTGTTTTATCAAACCACTGAGATTTTCGAGTTTGTCATTATACCAGAACAACCTAACCTTTCCTGACTGGAAAAAAAGTGTTGCAAATAACACATGCACACACACACACACACACACACACACAAAATGTGGCACTGGTTTAGGGTCCAGGTAGGAAGCAACGGAGAATTTTATATTGGACTCTGGAAAATGGCAATTGAATTAATGATAACTTGAAAGATATTTTACAATGAATCTATAGCATGAAGGCAAGAGGTTGAAAAATAGAACATTATCACTGTGGTTGCTGATGGCTGAGTTTGGCAAGTTACTACAAGGAAGATGTTTGTCAGGAAATAATTAGCTGGTTTTCAAATAGAAATGATAGAAAATCATGAGAAGAGGTTGTGAGAGGAGAAGCAGTGGACTAACGGGTACTAAACTATGCCATCTAACCTAAGTGAATCATTGTGTAGGATATGCATGTATTAAAACAACACACTGTACCCCACAAATATGTGCAACTAATGTTTAAAAAAATGACAATCAGTAGAGTCCTGAAATTTGGGAACTTCCAGGGTTGCAAAATACAACTGTTTTTCATCACCTACTAGTATATAATTAAACTGAAAAAGCCTTTGTATAAAAATGTCAATTAGAAGTCAGCCTCATAGCAAGGATCAAATCAAGAGCATGGTCCGCACATGCATTGCTAAAATCAAAAAATAAATTTAATTAGTCTCAGCAAAGACCTGGTTGAAACTGTGGTGCCCCATTACTTTGAACAGGGCATCATGATTCAGGAATATTAGACCCATGTAAGTCATTCCCACAGATGCATGAAAATCTCTAAGTATGTCCAATTAATTCTGGAGAGAGAAAGAATCAAGAGTGGGAGAAACCACAGAAATAGAGCAAATCTAAGAAATACATCTAGAAAAGAACTGAAGACATGACTATTGCAGCAGAGATGACTGGAATCAAATACACTAGATTCTTAACACTAGGAGTTTCTTAAGTCATTTAGAGACTACTACTGCCAAAAGAATCATTGGTCCAGTTCAAAAGAAACTAAATGCTCAAGATTGAAATGGTTTTTGGTTCTCCATCATGCATTGGCAAGGAACATGATGGGAAATCTGCTTAACTCCAAGAAAAATTTATTTCTCAATGCCAAGTTCAGATGTCATCAAAGAATACTGGAAATGAAACAGAGAGAGGATCCAGGTATCACAGAGAACAATAGGGCTATTTAGTGGGAGCAGGGAAAACAAAATGAGGGCCATTTCCCCACTATCAGGATAGGGAGACTTTAAAACAGCTGTTTTTAAATTTGCAATGCACCAGACATTTTCCAAATGGAATTGTTTCCTGTGGTTATTCTGTCGCCATTCCACTGTCATATTTTGGCTGTGTGGGTAGCAAAGAGCTTGTCTTTTTGTTCATTGACCTCCAAGCCAAGAGGAAACACATCATACCTGATGTAGAGACTACTTGTCATCACCCAGGAATCCTAGACTTGTGTAATATTTGGAGGCTGTATCTGTTGGAAAGGAGCTGACTTATTTTTGACTATGAAAGAGAGTATACAAATTTTTACTTTTTAGCTAGAAGGGAAGATTTGGCAGTTGTTAGTAATGTTTATCAAATATTTCTCATTTTCAGCCTTCTATATATGTTTTATCACTGCTCTTCCTGGAATACTGTGATTGGGTGAACCACATGACTGGTTCTGAACAAGTTGTGAGTGAAAGTGTTGGCATTTAATTGTTGATGTGAGATCCTCCTGAGTCTCTTTTCTATAAAATCTGCAATGTTTGTGAAGGTATGTCTCCATCATTGTGGGTCCCCAAGTGATTACAATAAGTGGAAATTTCTCATCGACTTGCAAGGGTATGTGACATATATGAGAAATTAACATTTTTGTTTTAAGCCTAGGAGATGTAGAATGTGTTTGTTATTGCAACATAACCTCACCTGTTTTGATGGATACATGTGGTTTCTGGCTTTGGGGAATTGAAACTGAATAAGGGAAGAGGGAAAGGAGTATGTTAAGTTCTTACTTGACTATTATCATTACAGGAATCTACAGCCTCTAGGCATGCCTAGTCGTTAAGGCTGAAATTTTTCTCTTGGGGTCATTTTAGTTGATTCTTCAGAAACTCCCTGATGGACTCCTCTCTCCCTAACACTTTCGCTTTGGCTGGCTGCTTCCGCATCTAAATTCGCTTCTGGCTTACTCTAGGTCCACCTACATAGATTTCCCTGTTGGGTACTTTGTACACTCTGGCAGATGGCATTCTGGACAGACCCATCTAATAAATACATACATTCCTACCGGCTGTTGCACAACTTATCCATGGAGAAATTGCACTTTTTTATCCACCATTAGCAGGTTGGCCACTGGCTTCCTAATGCACTAATATCTCTCTCTACACTGTGGCCTGAGGCTGCCCCAACCTTAGACACCTTATACATTCACAGACAACCCTACCAATGTTCTCCTGCAATTCCTGTGGCACACACCAAGCTTTCAGAATTGTCTTCTTGAAGAGAATGTACACAAGATTGAAATAAGAAGACAGAACTTCAATTTATTCCTTAAGGAAGAGTGAACAAATGAGAATCAAAGCTTCAACAACTATATCCAATGAAATCTCTTCTCTTGGCCCTCTCTCTTCTCCTTGTGAATTTTAGAGCCATCCAAGGAGTATTTCTTGATATTCTTTGAAAATAAGAATCTTGAGCTGGTATCTACTTATGGGAATTTTTGATCTATCATAATTTGACATCTAAGCTGAAATTTCCAATTTAACATATCCTCACATAATAATAGCATCTACCATTTATTGATCACTCAGAATGTGCTAATAACTGCACCAAACATTTTAACTTTACATGTGTTATCTCTTTTTGGCCTCGTTGGATATTTATGAAGCTGGTTTATTCCAAATTTTAGATGAGAACCCTGAGGCTTAAAAGGTTCAGTATTCAATTGCTGAGAGTTGTTGTTGCTGTGTTTTTAAGCTCTAAACTACATTGACTACCATTAAATGGTATGTATATTAGTTACTAGAAAGAAATATAGCGAAACAATTTGTCTCATTCCTTTATGGTTTTCTATATAATTTGGCACACTTTGGTTGTGATTTTTTTTTGAAAAGGATTAACTTCATTTAAAATTGTTCATTGTGTTTGTGTTTAACTTTATTTTACAAAATTTTAAACATGAATGCTCTACAGGTGATGATCTATTAGCTTATTTTACCTCCCTGTTTTCTTGTAATACTACAACATAGAAGGTATGACATATCCATAATGAGAAATATCTACTTCAGCAGTAAATGTATCTCATCTCGCTCATAATTTTCTGGCAATAGATTTTTAAAAGTGTGCATCCAAATATTCTCTATGTTTCTCAATTATGAGAGCAGCGTGACTGTTTCACATTTCACGAGGGATTCCCCTCACCTTTCTGTCTGCTGCCACCCACCCTTCCTTTGCCTCTCTTGTTCTTTTCAATCTTGCTCTGTTCACTATCTTGTTACAGTTCTTTGCTATTAGTCAAGAAGTTCACTGATGACACTGTCACTCCCAATCATGCTTGGGAGCAGCACAATAAGGGATTTCACAGGATTAAGTTCTCTCTTGAATATGTAAACACTTTGGTAGTAATTGTTGATTTTGCAGTTAGTATGACTACAGGCCAGCTAGCTTACTCACTGACCTGCTTCATCAAGCACATGCTATCTAACACTTGAAAATGCTCTTGACATTGTCAGTGTTTGACTTTAAGTCTGCCACTTACCCTGCACTGAGTAATTGTGCCCATTTTTCCATACACATGAGTTTATCAGAGCCATCCTGAAGCAACAAGCACTGTCCTTGAAGCTAAGGGATAACAAATAAATATGTGAAGTGACACATATTTTCCATAATTCCTGCTCTTAAAGCTGTTTTAAAATGAGTTTGTCAGATCCATCACTTTTTAAGTAGCGTTCTTTTTTTT
>NW_007731354.1:129335-150838 GCF_000696425.1 Galeopterus variegatus | reverse complement strand
CGGAGCACCCCACCCTACCTTCCATAAACCAAGTAAAACTGGTCAAAGATGTTGAGAGACAAACTTCTCTCCTTTAATTTTAAGTAGATTGCCTTTAAGTTTATATATTAACTGAAAAAAATTTTAATTCACATCTTTAAAAAAAAATCACACACACAGAAAAGCAATGCGCAGGAGCATGCAAACCACAGGATTCGAATTTATGGTTAACCAGAATGAAGGAGGGAGAGAAAGTTTCAAAGAGTCTGTACAGAGAATCAACTCAGAATTGGAGGGGACTGGCAGAAAGTTAGTTTCAGGGAAAAAAGAGAAGCTTAAAAATAAAACAAAAATTCAAAACTTCCTTCTCATTCTCAGAGAAGCCTGTCCTTGTTAGGAAAACTGCTATATAATTAAAGTTAACTTAATATAAGAACATGAACATTTCATGACCTACTAACCTTACCAGCTTTTGTCCCCAAAACGAGCCTGTTTTCATTTTCTGTATGATTATCAGATTTTCTGATTTCATTGAAAATATTAAATCTTGGTAAAATTTAAGCCATAAAAATTTACTTAAAAGCTATAAATACTTTTGTGTTTGTGTATGTGTGTTTTCTAGTTTATATTCTCTTTGTGCAATAAAGACCACAGACCATCACTATCAGAAAGCCTGAATGTTTGTACACACACACCATGAGAGACTTATAAGGATCTACATTTTAAAGGCAATGGCTCTAAAACATGACAGTGATTTCTATTAGAATAAAAAAGACAAAACACCAGTGAGAACACCTAGAAGAAGAAAGATATAGCAAAGATTATTAGCCACAAAATCTGTATAATAATGTATACTGGAGTCCAAAACTCTGACAAAGAATAGGGATATTTCATACCGTCAACTCCTGTAGATTTTTAGTAATAACATATTTATTTAGGATCCATCGTAACAAATCTACAAAAAGAATAGCAATAAAAATAGCATTACTTTTTTTTTATAGTTGTGATTCTCTGTATTTATTCTCTAGTGCAATTTGGTATTACTGGCTGTTTACAGGTTCTTCTTCAAAAACAAATGTGTGCGGAAATGCAGTGTGTGTCTCTAATCAAATTTTTCAAAATAGTTCTAAACAAAACAATAAATACTATCTGCCATCATTATTTACATTTAAGAAACACATCACATTATCTTGAATAAGGTGAACTGGAAAAAAGAGAGATCAAAGACCAAACGTCTCCCTGATTCAAAAGTATATACAAAATTTCCTTGAAATTGAACTGCTTATTATCAAGGAATGTGGCAAGCTTATCAGAAAGACACCATATACAGGACTTGTGCATACATTTACTTTGTAGGGATTCACTGTTCATTATAGCAAGCCATTAAACATCAGCTACAATGAAGCCATCTGTCCCATTGGATCTCTTCACACCAGAACATTTGATGGTAGAAATAATGGATTTTTAAAAATTCAATAAATAGAGAAGATTAAGTTTCTAAAATAGAAAAACAAAATATAAGACATCTATTTATTCATTCGACATATATGTATTAGAGCCAAGCACTACCAACCACTATTCTAGGCACTGGGCGTTCAGCAGTCAACAAAATAGAAAAATACCATTTCCCTGAAGGGGCTTACAATGGAGGAAAAAGACAACAAGTAGGGTAAATAAGTAAAATTCATAGTTTTACTAGATGTTATTTTTTAGAATTCCTTTATCAAAGGTCTTTGGATATATTAATGTAGGTCTTTTCAAAACTTTCTATTCTGTTCCATTGATCTACTTGTCTATTCTTTTGTCAATACCACACTGTCTTCTTTGCTGTGGCTTTATACTACATCTTGAAGTTGAGTAATGTCAATCCTCCAACTTCATTTTTCTTTAATATGGCGCTGGCTATTCTGGGTCTTTTGCCTTTCCATATAAACTTTAGAATCTGTTGAAATCCACAAAAGTTGTGATTCTCTGCATTTATCATGCTGTCTTTCAAACTTTAGAAACCAGGTTTGCCTGGTAACCTCACTTCTCTTACAGATCTAAAAAAATATTGTTGATTTTTTTAATTTGTTCTGCTTTTTACTCATTGTTAGGATGGAGTGGCAACTTCCAAACTTCTTATATGCCAGACCAGAAATCCTTGAATCAGTGCACAGCTTTTTTAGATAGCCTATTTAGGAAGTAGGAAATATGCTTGAAGAATAAGGGTATAAAATGTTACAGTGTTCTGAGGACACATTATGAGTAAAGGCCTGAGTGAAGGGAGAGTAGAAATCAGGCAGGTAACTCAAAAAGGAGCATTTCAAACAGTGGAAAGAGCTAGTGCATAGTGAGGAGACCATGTCAGGTGTAAGAGAGTGAGAAAGAGAGACAGTACTGCAAGGTGAGGTCAGAGGAAACAGCCAGCTGCATGTGTATGACCTTAGAGGTCCTGCTAAGAACTTTTTATTAAGTATGAGTAGGGAGGGTTTTAACTAGACAACTGACATGTTTTTTTCCTTAGTTAATTTTATGTTGCTATAACAGAATACCACAGACTGATTAATTTATAATGAACAGAAATTTATTTCTTACAGTTATGGAGGCTGGAAAGTCCAAGTTCATAGTGCCAGCATCTTGTGAAGACCTTCATGCTGTGCCATTCTATTGTGAAAGGTGGAGGGATAAGACAGTGCAAGAGAGCAAGACATCAAGAGGGGGCCAAACTTGCTTTTACAACAAGCCTACTCTTGCAGTAACTAACCCACTCCTGCAATGGCATTAGTTCATTCATGAGCATCGCTTATTAGGCTCCACCACTAACACTGGTGCATCAGGGATTAAGTGTTTAAACATGAACTTTGGAGGACACAATAAAATCATAGCTTTGTTTGTTTATTTGTTTTTGTTTTATTTTACACAGATCACTCGGACTCCTGTGTTGAGAATAAGCAGTAGGAGAAAAAGAGAACATGAAGGAAGACTTGTTTGAAGATGTCCCCCAAAACTTCCTGTTATCCTTCCAGAAGAATGGTCCATCCTTTTCCCCCTTTTCTCTGCCCTGGGAAGTGGACTTGTATATACAACATAAGCAGAGTTCTCAGGAGAAACTGGAAGATCAGAGGGAGGCAGAAGAGTGAGATCACAGTTTATTTCCTTGACTTTATGCCACAAGTTCACCTATGGCAAGTTATATTATTCCATGAAAGCTCATTGGTCTTTTTTTTTTTACTTTATTTTTTTCTTTTAATTTATCAATATACATTGTAGTTGATTTTCATTTCCCTTAACTAATTCTTCTTCCTCCTTCCCCCTTTCTCTCCCCTCATTAACATCATATCTGATCACTTGTCTTAACAAGTTCAAGGACTTGTTTTGATTCTTGTGTCTTCTTCCCCAAATCCCCCACCATTTGTTTGCATATTTATTGATTGATTGATTTTTAGTTCCCACAAATAAGCAAGAACACGTGTTATTTCTCTTTCTGTGCCTGACTTATTTTGCTTAATATAATTTTTTTCTAAGTCCATCCATGTTGCTGCAAATCATAGTATTTCATTCCTTTTTATAGCAGAGTAGTATATTCCATTGTATAGATATACCACATTTTCCTTACCCACTGATCTGATGATGGACATTTGGGCTAGTTCCGACTCTTGGCTATTATACATAGTGCTGCATAAACACTGGAGTACAGGTATCACTTCAACATGATGATTTCCATTACTCTGGGTATATTCCCAGCAGTGGAATAGCTGAGTCATATGGCAGATCTCTCTGTAATTCTCCATAAAGACTGCACCATTTTGCTGTCCCACCAACAGTGTATAAAGGTTCCTTTTTTCCACAACTTTGCCAGCATTTATTATTCTCAGTCTTTTGGATATTAGCCATCCTAACTGGAGTGAGATGGTATCTCAAAGTGGTTTTGATTGTCATTTCCCGAATGCTGAGTGATATTGAGCATGTTTTCATGTGTCTGTTGGCCATTCATATATCTTCCTTTGAGAAACTCCTATTGAGCTCCTTTGCCCATTTTTTAATCGGGTTACTTGGTCTTTTGCTGTAAAGTTGTTTGAGTTCCTTGTGTATTCTGGACATTAGTCTTTGTCAGATGTATATTTTGCAAATGTTCTCTCCCACTCTGTAGGTTGTTTTTTCACTCTGTTAATTGTTTCTTTTGCCATGCAGAAGGTTTTTAGATTGATGTAATCCCATTGGTTTATTTTTCCTTTGGTTGCCTGTGCTTTAGGGGTCATATTCATGAAGTCTGTACTCAATCCCACTTCCTGGAGTGTTTCCTTTGTTTTCTTTAAGGAGTTTTAATGTTTCAGGGTGGTTTTTTAATTCTTTAATGCATCGTGAGTTGATTTTGATATATGGTGAGAGGTACAGGTCTACTTTCATTCTCCTGCTTATGAATGTCAGTTTTCCCAGCACCATTTGTTGAAGAGGAAGTCTACTGTAGACTTGGTGCTTTTGTCAAAGATCAGATGGCTGTAGGTGTACGGATTGATTTCTGGATTCTCTATTCTATTCCATTGATCCATGTGTCTGTTTTTATGCCAGTGCCGTGCTGTTTTGGTTATTATAACTCTGTAGTATAGTTTAAAGTCAGGTAGTGTTATGCCTCCAGCTTTACTTTTTTTGTTCACAATGGCTTTGGCTATTTGTGGTCTCTTGTTATTCCATATAATTGCTAGGATAGTTTTTTTTTTTCCATTTCAGAGAAAAATGTCATTGGAATTTTGATGGGGATTGCATTGAATCTTCTCTATAAATGATGAAAAAGCATTTGACAGAATTCAACATTCTTTCATGATAAAGACTCTTGACAAGTTAGATATAGATGGAAAGTACCTCAACATAATTAAAGCCATATATGATAAGCCCACTGCCAGCATCATCCTGAATGGTGAAAAGCTGAAAGCTTTTCCCTTAAGAACAGGAACTAGACAAGGATGCCCACTCTCACAACTCCTATTCAACATAGTGTTGAAAGTACTAGCCAGACCAATCAGAGAAGAGAAGGAAATAAAAGGCATCCAGATTTGAAATAATGAAATCAAACTGTCCCTGTTTGCAGATGATATGATCCGATATATCAAACTACCTAAAACCTCTATAAAAAACTCTTAGAGATGATAAATTATTTCAGCAAAGTTGCAGGATACAAAATCAACACATAAAAATCAGTAACATTTCTATACTCCAGCAGTGAACATACAGAAAAAGAAATCAAGATAGCTAGCCCATTTACAATAGCCACCAAAAAAATAAAATACTTAGGAATAAAGTTAACCAAGGATGTGAAAAATCTCTATGATGAAAACTACACACCACTTTGAGAGAAATTAAAGAGGATACAGAAAGATTGAAAAATATCCCATCTCTTGGATTGAGATAATTAATATTGTGAAAATGTTCATACTATCCAAAGTGATCTACAGATTCAATGCAATCTCCATCAAAATTCCAATGACATTTTTCTCTGAAATTGATCTTTTAAAATCTGCTAAACTTAACTCAACTCTCTGACCATCTTGATTTGTCTCTCCTCATTTGTATTAGTTTTCTAAGGGAGCTGCATCAAAATGCCATGAACTGAATGGCTTACATGACAGAAATTTATTGTCTTACACTTCTGGAGGCCAGCAGTCTGAAATCAAGTTATCAAAAGATTTAGTTACTTCTGAGAGCTGTGAGGGAAAATCTGTTCCATGCCTCTCTCCCAGCTTCTGGTAGCCTCAGCTGTTCCTTGGCTTGTAGATTGTGTTTTTGTGTGTGTGTGTGTCTTCACATCTTCTTCCTTCTATACATGCCCATCTCTATGTCCAAATTTCCCTCTTTACATAAGAACACCAGTTATATTAGATTAGACTCCACCCTAATAGTCTCATCTTAACTTGATCATCTTAAAAACCCTATTATCAAATAAAGTCACATTCACAAGTACTGGGGTTTAGGGCTTCAACATCTTTTTGGAGGACATGATTCAATCCATAACATCATTCTTCAGGGTCAGGGATGAAAATAGCCTAGCTGCCACTACCTCCAGTTCCAGTTTCCCCATACCTTTGTAAATTACCTTCACAAATAAACTTCCTAATTATCATATTTGAACATGTTTTCAGTTTACTGTTGGGAGCCTGGTTATATAAAAGTCTATCACAATTATCTGGAAGAGAAACAATGGTAGCTTGTACCAAAATGCTGGCAATAGCAATGTCGAAATGTGGTCATCATTCTAGATATAATTTTGAAGATGAGTGTATCAGTCAGGGCTCTCCAGAGAAAAGAAGCAGTAGGAAAGATAGATAGATAGATAGATAGATAGATAGATAGATAGATAGATAGATAGATAGATAGATGATATATAGAACTATAGACATATATAAATATATTTATATCTAGCCATATATACACACATATAAATACATAGATATATAGTTACATATATAGATAGGTATATATACATATATAGATAGATCTATCTATAAATATAGAGATATATCTATATATAAATATATTTATTTATAGGCAGATAAAAATATAGAGATATACAGATATTTGTATCTATATCTAGGTACCTATGTATATAAGTATCTATATATCTATATCTATATCTGTATTGAGAGAGAAAGAGACATTAGAAAAAAAGATTTATTATGGGAATTGGCTCATAGGATACTAAGAAGTCCCACTGTCTGCCTTCTGCAAGCTGGAGAACCAAGAAAGCTGGTGGTGGAATTGAATTCAAGTCCAAACACCTGAGAATCTGGAACTATGATATTCCAAGCTCAGGAAAAGATGGATTACCCATCTCAGGAAAAGAGTGAATTTACCTTTTTTCTGCCTTTTTGTTCTGTTCTAGCTGTCAATAGATTGGATCATGCCACCCACAATAGTGAGGGGGACATTTTCTTAGTCTACCAATTCAAATGTAAATCTCCTCTGGAAACACCCTCAGGGACACTCCCAGAAATTGTGTTTTACCAGCTATCTGAGAATGTCTTAGCCCAGTCACATTGACGTAAAAAGTAATCATCACAATGAGACAACAAGATTTGCTAAGGAATTGAATATGAGGTTTGACAGTAGAAAATATGTCCACGATTTTTGACCTGAGTAACTGGAAGAATAGTTCTCTTATTTACTGAGATGGAGAAGGCTGTGAGAAAAGCACATTGAGGGAAAGTATGATATAAAGATCTCATTTTTGAATATGTGAAGTTTGAGGTTCTCATTAACTAAGAGGATATGTCTTGAATAAATGTATCTGGAGTTTAGGAAGAGGTCAATGGTCAATGAACATTTGGGAATTATCAGGGTATAGATAATATTTAAAGCCATCAAGCTGACTGAAAATCAGAAAAGGATTAAGCATTCAAAGGTCTAACTCTTCAAACTGTAAACTTTATTGGTCAGGAAAATGAGTAGCAACCAATCAAGTTGCTATAGTTTAAATGTGTACCCCCAAATCTCATGTATTGAAAACTTGACCCTCATTGTAACAGTGTTAAGAAAGTAGGAAATACAGTTATGGTATTTAAAAGATGGTGCCTTTCATAGGTAATTAGATTGTCAGGTCTGTGCCCTCACGAATGGATTGATTCATTAACAGAGTAATGAGAGTGGTTCTGATGGCATTATAAAGAAAGTGATTAAGAAGGTTAGCTCTCTTTCTCAGGTCATTCTCCCCATGTGATACCCTGAGTTGCTTTAGAGAGTCATCCCACCAGGAAGGAGGTCCTCACCAGAAGTGTTTCCTGGTCCTTGGGCTTCCCAGCCTCCAAAAAGTAAAAAATAAATTCTATTCCTTTATAAATTACACATTTCCAGGTAGTCTATTATAAATAACAGAAATGGACTAATACAAAAAATTGGTACTGAGAAGTGGGGTGTTTTTGATAACAAATACCTGAAAATGTGGAAGCAGCTTTGGAATTGGATGATAGGCAGAGGCTAGAAGAATTTGGAGAAGCAGTCTGGAGAAAGCCTAGATTCTGGTGAGGGCTTAGAAGACAAGAAGACCAGGGAAAGTTTGGAATGTCATAGAGACTGGTTAAATGGTGTTGTCCAGAATGCTGACAGAAATATGGACAATAAAGGCCATTCTGAGGAAGTCTCAGGTGGAAATGGGAAGATCTTGGAAACTGGAGCAAGATTCACCCTTATTATAAAATTCCAAAGAACTTGGCTGCATCCTATTTATGTACAAGAGTTTTATAGAACATGGAACTTAAAAGTGATGTACCAAGGCATTTGGTCAAAAAAATTTCTAAGCAGCAAAGCTTTCAGGCAGCTGTGTGGGTACTTGAAGCAGGCTATGCTTAGTTATGGCAGAAAAGACAGGACATAAAGCTAGAATTTATAATTAAAAGGGAAACAGAGAGTAAAAAATTGGAAAACTCTCAGCCTGGCCATGAAAAGAGTGAAACTGAAAAGATGTCTCTAGAAGAGGAAACAAAGAGTGTAGCCCAAGAACCATTTGCTAAAGAAATCAGGATAGAAAAAAAGGAAACATCAAGATAATGGGGAAACACCAAAAAGTTATTTCAGAGATTTCCAAGGCTGCACCTCCCATCATAGGCCCAGAGGCCTAAGGAGGCAGCATGTTTTGGGGGAATGGGCCCAAGGCACCCTACACAGGCTTGCTACCCGGGGCTGCCTAGGGAAGCCATTCTGTGCATTCCAACACAGTGTTCCTCAGCTGCTCCCCAGGTGTGTATGGACCCACAACTGTGGAAGATATAAGCCAGAAGCCTTGGTGACATCCATGTGGTGCTAAGTTTTTGGGATTCTAGAATGCCAGAGTTGTGGAGGCATGGGAGCCTCTACTCCAATTTCAAAGAACGTATGGAAAATCTTAGGGACCCTGGAAGAAGTCTGTTGCAAAGGCAGATTCTCCACAGAGAGCCTTCACTAGAGCAATGGCAAGTACAAATGTGGGTTCGAAGTTGCAGCAGAGAACTGCTACCAGGACCATTCCTAGTAGAGCCAGTGGAGAAGAACTGCCATGGAGACCCCAAAACTGTAGAGCTACCAGAGTGGAATACAAGCCTGGGATAGCTGAAGCAAGAACTGAGCCCAGGAAAGCCATAGGAACCAAGCTGTATGAGGACTTAGAGTGCAGAGGATGCCAGACATGGAGTCAAGAAAGATTATTTGCTAACTTTAAGATTTAATGCCTGCCCTGCTGGATTTCAAACTTGCTTAGGACTTGTTACCCCTTTCTTTTGGCCCATTCCTTCCTTTTTGAATGGGAAAATATACCCTATGCTTGTCCCACCATTGTGTCTTTGAAGTCGATAATTTGTTTAATGTCACAGATGATACATTGAACTTCTGAGCTGAAACAAGGTAAGACTTTGGGACAGAATGAATGTATTTGCCTGTGAGAGGGACATAAAACTTAGGGGGCGGGAGTAAAAATGCTATGGTTAAATGAGTCCCCCAAGCGTTGATGCATTGGAAAGTCGATCTCGCATTGTAATAGTGTTAAGAGGTGGAAAATCCAATTACAGCATTTAAAAGGTGAGGCCTTTCAGAGGTGATTAGATTCTAAGGACTGTTCCCTCAAGAATGGATTGATCCATTCATGGAGTATTGGGTGTGGTTCTGATGGCTTATAAAGAGAGTGAGGGAGAAGTTTAGCTCTCTTGCTCAGCCTGTTCTAGCCATGTGATACCCTGTGTTGCTGTAGACAACCACCAAGTAAACGGTCCTTACCACATGTCTTCCCTGGACTTTGGACTTTTCCAGACTCCCAAACTACAAGAAATAAATTTCATTCCTTATTAAATTACCCAGTTTCAGGTGTTCTGTTATAAGCAACAGAAACAGACTAATATACAGGTTAACTAAAAGCAGAAGGAAAACCAAGAGATTTAGGGGTCAAAAGGGAAATAGATGTTTCAGGGAAGAGACTGTTAACTATATCAAACACTGCTGTTGAATCAGGGAAACACTGAATTTCATTAAAACTTATGGAAAAAAGTGTTAGTGAACTGAGAGGAGTTTGTCATCAGCCGAAGTTTGCAGTGATAAAAATGAGCACTTATTTGAGTGCCCATCCAAAGGAGTACAATACAGCTAAAGGAACCTAAAGATCCTGTGCTCCCCGACAGCTTAGAATCACAAGCATTTATAGAGCAGAATCATGAGTAGGGTTCCAGAGAGTCACATGGGAAGCTGACTGGTTCGGGGTAAGTCAACACAACTGTTCCTGCCACCTTATCTGACATTTTCCATGGTGTCTGAGGGTCCGCTTTGTGCACACTTCAGAGCAGGTTTGTAGTTGCAGGTGGTCTGCAGAAACAACTCGAGATTGGCATTACAGATGTTATCTTAAGCTGTAAGGCACTCAGTTAACAAACATCTTGTGACCTGAAAATCCAGTTTTAGCCTAAGGACAGTGTGTTTGACTAACTGTATTCTTATATTATTTTATTGCTAACTGTATTTTATTTGCTGATCTTAGAAATTCAGCCTATCTTGTTTGGTCAAGGAAATTATTCTATTACCTGCCTCCCTTTCCCCTGCCGAGGTCTGCTCTGGCTGGGGTTATAAAGATAGCTAAGGGAGGAAGTTTTGGGAAACATTGAGGCCTGTCTCATTTCATAAGCCAGAGCTAGCGAAAGGTAGCACCAAGGCAGTCATGTGTACAGCCTGGCCTGCAAGTTAGACTACTTGAAAATTCTGGAAGTGATATGAGTAGAGTTAAAACAACAGTGTCACATGCAGTTTACAAGAGGTATCTGTTACTGTAGAGTTCAATTTATGCCATTTTAAAACCTAAATAATAACTTTAATTAAGAAGTGGTTTAATCCTAAGGAGTGGAATTGGCTGAAGGAGCAGTGGAGTTTAACTTTATTATTTTTACAAAGGCCTACATTGTTGAGATGACATAATAAACTTGTGTTATTTTTGTAATTAAAAGTAAAAAGAACACATTCAAAACTTTACATAGGGGGAAAAGGGGTTCAGCTTTCAGCATGACAGTATGAGGAGCTCTGCTGACCCCTTCCCTGGTAAAACTGGAAAAATTATTAAAACAAACAAACAAACAAAAAACCCAGCCATTTAAAGCCCCTGGAAGTGGTCCTAGGGCAAATAGAAAATGTGGAAACATGTAATCAATAAAATCTGTAAATGTGAGAAATAAGAAAGGAAGAATTTGGTACTTGAAACAAGACCTCTCTTTGCCCCCATCCTCCCAACTCATTGAGGCAGAGACTCTACTCCACACGCTGCAGCCCACAATACTGGACTCCCAGTCTCTGCCAACCAAGGGCTTTCTTCCCTGGAGAAGCAAGACTTCAGCTCTTCTCCTTCCACCAGCTGCCTGCTACCTAGGCAAAGTCCTGGGCCTGTGTGTTTGGTAATAGTATGTTTAGACAAATCTTTATTATGAAAAACAACCAATTTCACTTGAGACCTGTGAAAAATTATCATTTATTTCCTCTGCTCATTTCTCTCAAAGATAGAATGATTGCATTCTCATAATGGAATTCACAAGTGTAAAAGGCTCAGCTAGACAGTTGACTTGAACAAGAACATGTTCTCATGTATGAATAATGTACAGTTAATGTGATTCAGCAGCACATACTCTTACATAAAAATGTTACTATGACTACTTCAGGAATAGTGTAAATGTGAAATTCATTTTTAAAAACATAAAGTAACTGTCTCCTTCTAGAAAATCAATCTGTGTAACAGATTTAAGGCAAAATTTGAAATTATATGTTTTTCAAACTACATTTTCTGAGCCTTTTTCTCCTGTCTTCCAAATATTACCGAAGCTTTCTCTGTTATAACCACCCCTATCTATGACTGTTTTCTTTTATCACCATGACTGTCTAGTATAAAGGTCCTCTCTCTTGGGAATTCCCTGCACTTCTCACATCTTTTCCTACTCCCTGTTTCCTCTTAACCACTATTTAACTTCACTAGAACATGTTTCCTTTTCATTTTCTCATGATCCTTCAAATACTTACAAACTTAGTTTATCTTTGAAACTTTTAATTTTTCATGGAAATATAGATGGGCAATTAGCTCTAACTACCACAGTTATGTAATTTTAAACTTCTAAAGGTAATAAAATGTGAAATGGAGATAACAGTATTTATAGACCAGAAGACTTGTCATTTAACTGTTTTCGATTACTTAGAAATATATTATGCCATGGTTTAGGAGGTAGATGGAATATACTAATTCAACAAATACTTATTGAGTACCTACTATGTTAAGCACTGTAAGTTATATTACTAAGTAAGATAGGAGCGGTCTTGCTCTCTTAGAGTATTGAAAATATTTTTTGAAAGTAATTGACACATATTGAAGTGGACGGATCAGAAAGTAAAAGTGAATTATTTATTCAAGGCAAACTCATTACTGTGGTGAAATTTGCAGTTTCACTCCCTCCAAAGTTTGTTTTTAAGTAATTCTTATATGTTACCTTATTTTACTGAAAGTTCTTTATCTGCATAGGGAGATAAACAGAAAAGTTTAAAATTAAAAACTATTGTTCTTAGGGGATATATAAAAAAATCAGTTAAAATTAATTGTAACCGTGAAGAAAACAAGGCCTTTGGAGCAAAAAAATATTTTTAAAATTTAGTTTGAAATTGTTTGTACTTATGAGCTTTGTGGCACTGTTCAAGTTATTTAACTTCTCTCAAATCTGTTCCATCATCTAGAAGCAGTAATATGCACTTCATAAGTTATTGTGAACAAGTCAGCGGTCAACGGATACTAGTAAATGTTCTGTTCCATATTATGTGTGTGGTGGGGCAGGGAGGCGGCGTGCACACGCGTGTATGGAAGGCTCCAGCTCACTTTGTTTTCTCCTCATCTATGTAATAGAACTATGGCAGAGAGAGAAATGATCCATAAAGATGTCCACTTTGTAGTCCCCAGACCCATGAATATGCTACCTTAAATGGCAAAAGGGACTTTGCACATGTAATTTAAGGATCTTGAGATGGGGAGGTTATTCTGGATTATCTGGGTGTGTCCAATGTAATATAAAAGATCCCTATAAGAGGGAGGTAAGAGGGCCAAAGTCCGAATAAGGAGATATGATGATTGGAAGCATATGTCAGAGTGATGCCATTGCTGGAGGATGGCCTTGAGCCAAGGAATGTGCACAGCCTCAGAAGCAAAGAAGACTCTGCCCTAGAGCCTCCAGAAAAAAGTAGCTCTGCTGGCAATTTGATTTTAGCCTGTAAGATCCATTTTTAAACTTCTGACCACCAGAATTGTAAGATAATAAATTTGTGCTGTTTTAAGCCACAAAGTTTGTGGTAATTTGTTACAGCAGCAGTAGGAAATGAATACAGGAACCTACTGTTAAAACAAAAAAGTAAGCAAACCAAATGAAGCTTTAAGGAGAGCCAAATTCTGCTTCACTGTTGAAAAAAAAAGAGACTGAAAAGCAGAGAGAAGGTACTTCTGGACAACGATAATCTGTTTGCTATCTCTGTCAGATAGTTTTTCTCTTACTTTCATTTAATTTACTTAGGCACAATGGGATTTGACAAATTAAACAGTTATTTAGAGCAGAAGTTGATCTTTAAGTACTCTATTTCAGGCACAGTTCTAAATGCAGTGATATAGTTTATTTATCCCAATGAGATAAGGTAGTATGTCATAAGTACTATTGTTATTGCATGTTTGTAGATGGAAAAAATTGAGGCACGGAAAGAAACTTGCTTAACATCATGCAACTAATGACACGGCACAGATTCAAGCTAATAAATGTCAGACTAGGCAACCATTTTCTCACCTTGAACCATTGCAAAGCTGTAAATATCAATCAAAATTTTGTGAGAATTTGTTCTATCTGATTGTTTTCTAGACAATAGCTGCTAGAATGGGATTTTAGTCCAGGAAAATAAAAAATGTTTAATGTATAGAGAATAGGTTAGCTTTGAGTTATTTATAAATTATATGGACGAGGGTGCTATTTGTGAAAAAAAGGCATTAGAACCAGTTAAAAGGGAGGTCTAAAATGAAGGTAGTTGTATATTAAAAGCAAACTTTTATTTTCCTTTTCAAGTTTCCCAAGCTTGATCAAGTCCCCACAAAGAGGAAAGGAAATTTCTCCTCTTTTAAATCAAGTCCACCTGCTCTCAAGTCTTGAATCCCAAGCCTTTATCACTATTTCTATATACCAACCACACATTTTATTTTTAGAAATATGCATATGGCCTAAATCCAAACCATGATTTATAGCATTATTTTCATGGAAAAATGCATTTCAGGCTCCAGATAGCCAACTGACAAATGAGCTCTTCTTGGACGACAACCAGTTTGGGGCTTTAGAGAATGCATGTAGGATAATTTGGCAGGTGGAACAGAATGCAACATTAATCAGACAAAAATAGTTGTGAGTTGGTGAGCCTTGAGGTATTTTTAAAAACTGTTATCTTCTTAGCCACAATCTTCACATTAAACTAAATTATTTTGTCTCTATTTTCATTCTCAAATTTAGGGTACCACTCAAACACACAACTACTGAAATTTTTATACAATTTGGCTCTCTCTAGACATTCAGTCATGAATCACCTGGTGGAAAGGTCTAATTCAAGTGTTTAAATTTACGTTTTCTCTGTAGCACAGCAAACATGTTTATTAGTTCTGCTCCAATAAGCATTTAATAAGAGCCACTTTGTTTTTTTGAATTACACTGGCTCTACCTCTAAATTTTCCAGCTCGGTATCCAGATGTTCTTTAAATATCTTTCTAGACCATGATTTTGATTTTCTTGAAACTATCAACTTGAATAGCAATATATTATTTTCCAAGTGAGGAATTTTAATTGATAAATGTAAAGCAATCATTATCTCTTAGAATTCAACCCATATCTTCAAAAGGATGTTTTTACGTTTGAACTAATTCCAAGAACACAAAGGTAGCAAAGATGTCTGTCACACTTTAAAATAACATGACTAGTACTTTCCTATCATATTTCAGAGTATGTACATCACTGCACAATCTGGTTTCCAGCAATGTCTTAGAGACCATATTTTCCTAATTGATGTTGATTTTTGAGATAATGCGTATGTAATATCCAATTATAAGTTAATGTGAAACTGTTCTCATGTTTCATAGACATTTACTTTAACTCTTTTTATCTCATAATGCTGATGAAGCCCTGTTGCCAGGATCGGTAAACCAATTATATTGTCAGGAATGATGATAGTTAACAATGCTCTGGGTCTTGTTTATGCACGGCCCCTCCTGCGGAAAAAACGTTTGACTCAAAAATAATTGAAATCTGTTACAGTAGCATAAAGGGGAAAATAAAGTTACCTTCAAGTAAATAGATTCTCAAGAGAACCAGATAACATTGCTAAAAACAGCAGAGTAAGAATCTCTAAAAATTTTCTTCTACATGTAAGCAATTAGAAATCTTGCAAAAATTATCAGAAACATCTTTTTTTAGAACTCTGGAAATTAGCCAAAGGCTTGCAGCAATTTTGAGATTACTTATTCAGTAAAACCAGCTGAATCTCAGTAAGAACAGTGAGCTTTGTGGCATTTTAACTCATCCTAATCACAATCCCAACTTCCCATTCTAGGAGGAAACTTGAAAACCACCAGTCTGCAATCGTGGTGAAAACCAGCACCTGGCAGCCAACAGAGGGGCACAACAGGGTTGGCACTCTTCTAAAGCTCCATTTTAACATAATTTTTATTGTTTGACCTGCCTGGTGATTCTCTGGAAGATCTCATTTGCAAAACCATCTTTATTTTACCCCATTCTGAGTTCACCCAGCATGATATCCTTTTCTATGGGGTATGTGTTGAAAAAAATTACAGGTAATTGTTTAACTTTGCAGCTTCCTGGGGTAGTGAACAAGAATTAAAGCAAACAGAGACTAACCAAAAAGCTTAAAAAAATAAAAAATAAAAAACTGGGGAATGATATAGCAACAGAGTCTTTGAAAAGTTCCAACATATTCCTGGGAATCTAGAAGGCCATGCACATTCATAGGGCTGTGCACATGGTCAGGCATCTGTACATGCGCAGGTCTCTGCACATGCTCGGGAAAAACCTGAGAAGGCCCTCGGGATGACCTGGAGGCACTGTTCAAGCAGTAAGTAAAGGCTAAGCCTGAGTTTTCAACTGCCTGACTTAGCATTGAAGGTGTGCCTCAAAACACGCACAGAACCACATGGCTAAAACAGGAAGATTATTGGTTTCACATGTTTAAGAAAAACCTACAACCATTAGTTGACCATTAAGCAGAGTCTCCAGAGTTTATACAGGATGAAGAATGAAGACTTCATCGAATTAGTTCAGAAAAGTCACTCTACAGCAAAAATAAACCCTGAGGAGGGAGAATATGATTTACAGAGTTGCCACATTATACTAATTGATATGTACAGTTTTCACTAAAAATATGTCTTTAAAAGAAAAAATGGTCAATATGCAGGAGAGAAAAAAAAATCAATAGAAATTATCACCAAGGACTAAGCATTGGACTTACTAGGCAAATCATTTAAATCAGCTATTTAAAATATGTTTTAAAAAGTAAAAGAAGCCATGTCTAAAGAAATAAAAGAATTTATAAGTTCTCACCAAATAGAGAATACCAATAAAGAGATAGAAATTTTAAAAAGAAAACAAATAGAAATTCTGGAGTTTAAAAATCAAATAACTAAAATTAAATCCTCACAGTAGTGGCTAGGCAGCATACATAAACATGCAGAAAAATCAACAAACTTGAAGATAGGTCAATTTATATTGTCCAGATTGAGGAAGCTAAAGAAAAAATGAAGAAAAATGAATTGAGTCTGAAAGACCTTTAAGACAGAATCAAGCATGCCAATGAGTGTGTAATGAAAGTCTAGGAAGAGAAGGAAAAAGGAAAAGAAAGAACATTTGAAGAAATAAAAGCCCAAAGCTTTCAAAGTTTTATAAAAATCTATTAATATATACACTCGAGAAACTCAACTTTCTCCAAGTAGGAAAAACTCAAGGAGATCCACACGTAGGTCCATCATAGTCACATTGTTGAAAGCCAAAGACAAAAAAAAAAAAAGTGAATCTTTAGAATAGTAAGAGAGAAGTGACTTATCACGTATAATAGACCCTCAAAAATATTAACTGCTACTTTTTCATCAGAAACCATAGAGGCCAGAAGGCAGTGGAGAGGTATATTGAAAGTGCTGAAAGAGAAAAAAATTATCAAGTGAAAATTCTGCATCCAGCAAAACAATTCCTCAAAACTGAAGAAAAATTTTTAAATTACCATATGTAGAAAAACAGAAAAAATTTGGCTATAATACTTGCACTACAAATATTACAGAGAATCCTTTAGACTAAAATTGAAGGACACTACAGAGTAACTCAAATGAAGTTACCTCTACCTCACACAAAATACAAAGGCTATAATACTTGCACTACAAATATTACAGAGAATCCTTTAGACTAAAATTGAAGGACACTATAGAGTAACTCAAATGAAGTTACCTCTACCTCACACAAAATACAAAAATTAACTCAAAATGGATCAAATGCCTAAATATGCAAGAACTAAAACTATCAAACTCTTAGACAGGAATAGGTGTAAAATTTTATAACTTTGTATTCACCAATGGTTTCTCATATGATAACTAAAACACAAGCAAAAAAGAGACAAATTGAACCTTATCAAAACTTAAAACATTTAATCTTCAAAGGACACTATCACAAATATGAAAAGAATACCAACAGAAAGGGGAGAACATTTACAAGTCATACATATGTTAGAAGCTATGTCTAGATATGACTTTTCTCTGTATCATATATAACTAGATATTATATATCTAGTATTCAGAATAAAGATAACTTATAACTCAAGTAAAAAGCCAAATAACTCAATCGAAAGATGAACAAAGGATTTGAATACACATTTCTTTAAAGAAGATAGAATATACAATACATTTGGAAAGATACTCAACATCATTGGTCTTTAGTACTATGGTTTGAATGCTTGTGTCCCATCCAAAATTTATGTTAAAACTTAATCTCCAATGCAACAGTATTAAGGGATGTGACCATTGGGAAGTGATTAGATTGTGAGGGAAGAACTCTTATGAACTCATTAGTGCTTTTATGAAAGGGCTGGAGGGAACTAATGAGATTCCTCTTCTGCCCTTTCATCCCTTGTGCCATGGTGAGAACACAGCACTCAAGGTGACATCTTGAAAACAGAGACTGGGATCTCACCAGACATTGAACTTGCTGGCACCTTGATCTCAAACTTCCCAGCCTCCAGAACTGTAAGAAATAAATTTATATTATTTATAAATTATCCAGTCTCAGGTATTTTGTTATAGAAGCAGGAATGAATTAAGACAATTAGGAAAGCACAAATCAAAGCAACAATTATTAAGAAGGTTATAATAAAATAGACAAATAACAAGCACTGGAAATAACACGGAGAAATTGGAACCCTGATACATTGCCAATGGGGATATGAAATGGTGGAGCTGTTCTGGAAAACAGTTTGGTGGATCCTCTAAAAGTTAAGCATACAGTTACCATGTGACCCAGCAATTCCACTCCTAGGTATATGACCAAGAGAATTAAAAACATATGTTCACACAAAAAATGTGTACACAAATGTTCACAAGCAGCCTTATTCATAATAGCCCAAAAGTGAAAATAACCCAAATGTCCATCAACTAATGAATGGATAAATAAACAGTGATATATTCATACAATGGAATATAATTCACCCCCCCCAAAAAAAAAGTATTGAAGCACTGATACACGTTACAACATGGATGAACCTTGAAAATACTATGCTACGTGAAAGAAGCCAGATACAAAAGGCCAATATTATTCAATTTGACTCAGAGCCCATATGATTCAATTTATGACATGTCCAGAACAGAAAAATTCATAGAACAGAAAGTAGATTCTTAGTTGCCATGGTCTTTTTAGGATGTTGGGAATAGAGAGTGACTGGTAACTGCTACAAGATTTCTTTTTAGAGTTTAAAATGGTCTGGAATCAAATAGTGGTAATGGCACACAACCTTGTGAACATGCTAAAAACCGCTAAGTTTTACTCTTTAAACAGCTGAATTTTATTGTATGTGTATCATAACTCAAACAAATAATAAAGTATAAAAATATTAACAATTGATTTAAAATTAAAAAGAGAAAGAACATGCTGTATTTATAGTAAGCAGCACTATACATTTGTTTCCAACTGATTCAAGAAGGTCCCTAAAATACCTATGGATTTGAATGAGAAAAAGGAATGCCATAGCACACTGTTTTAATCAATACTTTGGCCTCAGTTTCTCACAAGTTTTTCCTATAAAAATTACTGAAATAGTTCCTGAGAAACTAAGGATCATTTTATTAAATTATGTATCATATGTATATGACATGTCTACTAAATATAAACTAACCAGGCCCTCGAAATGCTTTAACAGTGGGTCTTCACCCATGTATATAAACTGGTAGGAAATCATGCAAATTTCTGTTTCTACCCCTAGGCCAGGAGGCAAATGTGTTTTTAAGCTGCTAAGTTTATATATACCCGCAAAGGGACTGACAGTATCTGAATTGATCCAGATATATCAGTTACTACACATTAATGTATAGTTTAAGAGGATTTCTTCATCTTCAAACCCAGAGGAGGAAAAAAAAAAAAAAACAGTTGACATATAGACTTTCATTTCTTTCTGTCCAGAGTGATTTGTGGACTGTCATTCTTAAGGCAGGTTGGAATAGAAGATTGACATTCTGACAGTCTCCTTATCTCTCTCTGAGGAAACACAACTGGCTGGGGTTTTCTGAACTGATGTCACAAATGCCAGAAGATCATTGAGAAACAGGTGTCGAAAATTGCAAGTAATTATGGACAATATAGAATTAACCTTCTCTGATCAATTATTCCCTATAGAAAAGGGATTCTCAAAAGTATAACAAAGACGTTTAAGATGTTTCCACAGTTAAAATACAACTAGAATTGACCCCTCTTTCTCGGATTTATACTACATTTTTGGTGTACTTCTGGGAATCAAGTCCTGACAAAGCAAAAAAAAAAAAAAAAAAAAAAGGAGAGAAATTTACGTTATATTTTACCCTGTGTAGATGAGCTCTTTATGTGTGTTTTATTTATATTTACTTATATTTCTTATTTAATTTTTTTGAGAGTAGGTAGGTAACATGTCACTTTTAACATTCTCTGTGCATAGATCTGAAGATAGGCATCCAATAATTATTTATTAAAAGAATAATTGAGGAAATGAAATTCCATTTATCGGTTATATCAAAAGATATCATAAGCCCTTGAGGCCTGAAGAGAGCCTCCATATCTTTCTAGTTAATATATTTATGTTCAGATTTTTTTTAAGTGTGTCATACAGTTTTATTATGATTGGCATAAATTAGTTTTCTTGTGAAAATGCCATTAAAATATTACATTTTCTGCAATATACATCTTAAGCTTTGTAGATCAGTGATTTCTACTGTAGAATTTGATTTTATGTAAATTGCCTAAGGAACTTAAAACCTTATCTAAAGATGCATGCCATTACCCATCAGCTTTAAGCACCTTTATTAAGTTTGGGGAATTATCCAAGATGTGATTCCATGATTCTGGAGACAGATATGAGCAGGTCTTCTCTTCTTCCATAGTAATGAAGTTATAGTGGAGTATGTGTCTGCCCTGCTAGCAATGACATTTTCCAGCTGCTATGGTCTGAGAGTGTTCCCCAGAATTCATATGTTGAAAAAATCACCAATATGATATTATTAAGAGATGGGGCTTTAGGAGGTGATTAAGTAATATGGGTGGAGCCCTCATGGAAAGGATTAGGGCCCTTCTAAAAGGTCTTTAGGTAGTGGATTTGCCCCTTCTAGAGGATGCCGCAAAAATGCGCCATCTTGGAAGCAGCAAGCGGCCCTCACCAGACTCCCAACCTGTCAGTGCCTTGATCTTGGACCTTCCAGCCTTCAGAACTGTGAGAAAAAAAATTTTCTGTTGTTTATAAATTACCCAATCTGAGGTATTTTGTTATAGTAGCAGAAACAGGCTAGGACACCAGCCTCCTTTTAAATT
Organism: Galeopterus variegatus; assembly: GCF_000696425.1. NCBI lineage: Eukaryota > Metazoa > Chordata > Mammalia > Dermoptera > Cynocephalidae > Galeopterus > Galeopterus variegatus. Next base: position 129,800 of record NW_007731354.1, on the reverse strand, counting down.
GTATTTAATAGGTTGTTAGGAGTATAATAGTTAAATCTTTTGAGTCATCTCCAATGTAAAAGGTAAACCCTCTTCTTTACTATTGTTCTTTTTCCCTCTTCCAGTGAGTTGAAACAGTGATGTGTCTGCAATATAGCTCTGGGTATGCAGATGTGGATAGCAGAGCAAGAGAATGGAAAGATCCAGGCCTAGAAAGAAGATACAGAGCACAGCCACCTGCAGCCTGGACATGGGGCTTGGGACTGCCGAATAAGAACAGAAAAAACATACTAGTCTGGCCAGGTAGTGCACTGCTGTAGTGCGCCGCTTGGGAAGCGCGGTGGCACTCCCGCCGAGGGTTCGGATCCCACGTACAGACCGGTTCCCGCTCACTGGCTGAGCGAGGCGTGGGAGCAACGCCGAGGGTTGCGATCCCGTTGCTGGTCCCCGGTCTGGTACGGGGACGACACTGAGGGTTGCGATCCC
>NW_007731354.1:124895-129289 GCF_000696425.1 Galeopterus variegatus | reverse complement strand
GCGGCGGCGCTCCCGCCCGAGGGTTCGGATCCCACATACAGACCGGTTCCCGCTCACTGGCTGAGCGAGGCGTGGGAGGAACGCCGAGGGTTGCGATCCCGTTGCTGGTCCACGGTCTGGTACGGGGGCGACACTGAGGGTTGCGATCCGTTGCCGGGCACGGAAAAAGACAAAAAGGAAAAAAAAAAAAAAAAATACTAGTCTCTTCTATAAGCATCTGTATTTTGAGATCCCTTTGCTATATCAACTTAGCCCTCACAATGATTACAAAATATTCAAGATAGAAATGAGAAACTAAATTTCCTGGGCTCTCTTAAAGCTAGATTTCAGACAGGGGGCCTAGTTCTGCCAGTTAATACACTTAGGCACAACTTTAATTCAGAAACTAGTGGTGCAAAGAAACAGGCTCTGCATAAGTCTATTCTGATGAGAACAATGCATGCATATTTCTAAGTATTTGATAAGCTGAGTAAAATGTTTGCTTAGATAGCCGCTTTTTAGAATTTGAAATTAAATAAATTCCCAAAGAAAATGAGAAAGTGAAACAAGTACCAAGTCCCATCTTGTAAAATATAAATTTACAAAATGAAAATTTGCTAATATAACATCAGTTACCAGAGCCAACTGAAGTTATTTTCTTTGTTGTGATATTTTAATCTAAATTCTCTCTTGACCCCTAATGAACACATTTGATAACCAGAGTAACTATCCCTTTACCCATTTTTTTGCCATTTACAAAATGAGACATCTTTCACCATTCTGTCTTAGCATTGGCTTGGGCATGATGAAATTTTGGAATGTAAATGCAGCACACAGCTCTCAAGCTCTCCTCTACAGAACTAGAGTGCACTTCCCATCTCCGAAACTAAGTGCGAAATTTTGAGATCTCTTCATTTGTCTAGACCTTACTTTTCTCACATCAGACTAACTTGAATAAAATACAGGTGAGGAAGACATTTAGCTTATTGAGTAATTAGACAAAAATATTTACTCATCACAGAATTAAGGCATTTAAATAATATTTTAAAAATTTATATTGTTTTAGGAAGTGTCAAAAGAGTGCCTTCAACATTTATATATTTGCCAGTGATATTGAGAATATTGTAAATGAGTCAGCCAATTGGCAAACTGCTTGTAAATTTCAGATAACTGACACTTTTTTGTTTGTTTACTTTTATCTTCTTGGTGATTCATAATAATTTTATTCACATTGATAATCAACTTCATTGTATCATCGCAGATTGGGAAGTGATGTACAATATTCCTTAGGTTGTGATAAAATTAGTTTAATGAATAATGATCAGATTTTGATTTATTGGGGCATGTATATATTTTGTTTTTTTAAAAAAGAAATAACTAAACAAAACCAAAACTCAGAAAATGTCAAAAAGGAACATGTTAACTAAAAGAAATATGTTTAACTAAATTCATGAGCTACTGAAATTATCTGATATAAAAAATAAATCCGTTCAGAGCTGCCAGGAGCTAAGTTACATTCCAGGTATGAACAATTTTGCTAAGGAAGATGCTTGTGTTCAGAAATTCCTAATTACAAAAGGTTGAACTCCAGGCGGCAGTTTTCAAAGCCTAATAAACTGGTCACCATGTGAAGATTTTTCATAAGATACTTCAAACAGAACTGATGCATTTTAGAAAGCAAAGGAAGTGTTTTGTTTTAACAAGCATTTTTCTCATATCAGAGGCAAATTTGCAACTTCCACAGGGAACAGAATCCCTTCAAATGCAGTCTCTGCCACATAATATTATTTTTAATCTGTCTAGTCTAATATTTGAAATTTTGTGTTTTACTTTCAAAATAGTAGAGGAAAATTGTAGTTCTTCACTTAGTTTTTTTTAAAAGACTGTGCTTCTGATGTGTTTTATGTAAAATAAATTTATATTTAGAATTTAGAATAGCAGAGGGCTGATTAGTATCAGTTAATCGAATATATTTGTTATTTGACATATAAAAATATGGATGACTAATATTCAATAATAAAGAATAAAAGAAGATAAACAGTATGACATTGAATGTAATTATTTTTCTGATAAATCAATATATGTTTGTGTGTAGGGGGGGCGTTCTGAGATATTCTACAGTCATCATAGTTAAAAATATTTTCAGTTCATTTTCTTCAAATGTGTCTTAAACAGTAATAATACTTATCCAAGGCGCAGCATTCTAGTCAGATTGTATAGCAGACGTTTATCTGAAATTTTACTACTCTGAAAAAAAAGCTTCAGTAACAGGAAAATAATAAAAATTGCTTAATTGCTATAGCATTTATTACATTATCTAATAAAAATTGTGAAACTGCTTTTTTAAAAAAGTATACAAATATTAAGTTTTTTTTTCAAATATTAGCTGCTAGAGGAAAAAAAAATAATATTCACATCTGGTCTTGTGCTTCTTTCGAAGTCATTTTGTATCTCTATTCAGTTCCTTCATATCCTCATAATGGACAGGAGAGAAAACTCAGAGCTGAGTCATCTCGAAGAATATTTAAAAAAATTTTTTTGGCAAAGTCTAAAAAAAAAGAAGAGCAATATTTTTCAGATCAACAGTATGTGCAGTGAATTAAGTGCCAAAGTAACTACATCATCTAACATTTATATTGCATGCTTACCATGGGTCAGGATTCTTCTAACTAGTTTACACGTACTAACTCATTTCAACCTCACAATGACCACATGAAAGAAATATTGAAACATTATTCTCTCCTTTTTATAGCTATACATTTCTTTTTCGTGCTATAAAAGCAAGTTGTTTTATTATTATTATTATTATTATTATTATTATTATTATTATTATTATTATTATTATTATTATTATTATTATTATTATTATTATTATTATTATTATTATTATTATTATTATTATTATTATTATTATTATTATTATTATTATTATTATTATTATTATTATTATTATTATTATTATTATTATTATTATTATTATTATTATTATTATTATTATTATTATTATTATTATTATTATTATTATTATTATTATTATTATTATTATTATTATTATTATTATTATTATTATTATTATTATTATTATTATTATTATTATTATTATTATTATTATTATTATTATTATTATTATTATTATTATTATTATTATTATTATTATTATTATTATTATTATTATTATTATTATTATTATTATTCTAAGACGTTTTCCCCAGCGACCTTGTTTTTCACATATGAAGTACAGAAATTCAAATGTCCAGGAAGTTGAGTTCTCTGATCATCTTTCTGTGTATGTCTCTCTCTCTCTGTCACCTTCTCTCTCCTTTTCTCTATTTCCTGTGTTTGACAGAAGAAACAATGTACTAAGGAATGAGAAAACCCTGACTATGCCCTGAGATTATCGGACTTTTCAGGGCAAGGAAACCTTCGAAGACAAATTTTGGGATTTTTTTCTTAAAGGCAACAACATTTAATAATAAGTAATTATTAAGAAGTAAGAGAGATATCGCTTCATTTACACCACAAGCTAATGTACTGTTTGTTTTTTGTTACTTATAAGTGAAGAATTCATGAAAAGAGGAACCACTTCTCCACATAAACAATAGAAGTAGTCACAACATGGTATGGCCTTCCAAACACCACTGGAGATCTCCATCACAAAATTATACGTGAGTGGAATGCCATAGGGTCCACAGGGCCATTACTAAAGAGCCATTTCCTTATGATAAGCATCGTATCCCAATTAAGATGAAAGTATTCACTGGTCGACAATACTAATGATACAGAACCATTCTGGCACTATCTTCACTGTAACAGAGATCTTCACTCATTTAAGCAAAGGTTAAAAATAGCACAAAAAATTCAGGAACCAGGCAGAGCTAGGAAACGGTGAAGGATTTTCAGCACTCAAAGCTCCCACCACAGAGAGAGACATGTATTTTTTTTTTTCCATTTATAGAGCAAACATAACTTTCTGAAAGTTCAGCTTATGAAACTATGGTTTTTGTTCAAATCTTTACTAGTTTTCTTACTTCCTAGCTCATAGCCTGTAAATACTGTGCCACCTTTCTGACCTTTTGTCAATCACCAACCTTATCTTCATTTTTTCTTGCTATCTCCATTAAGTTAATCAAGATCATTCCATGGGTGTTCACACATTTATTCTTACCCTTATTTGAATATTTTTCTAATTTTTTGGCTCATCTTTCCCTATGATCTCAGAGTGAGAGGTAGACTTCTCTCTAAAATTGACTCCTCTACTAGTGTTCTTTATTGCACTTTGTTTTAATTATTGAGGAATATTATTCTAAATGTTTCCTCTCTAGCATTTTCAGTGGCAATTCTTTCTCATTTTCTTCCAATTCTTTCTCAATTCCTTCTTTTTTTTTTTTTTTTTTTTTTTTTTTTTTTTTTTTTTT
>NW_007731354.1:108829-124885 GCF_000696425.1 Galeopterus variegatus | reverse complement strand
CTGAGGGTTGCGATCCGTTGCCGGGCACGGAAAAAGACAAAAAGGAAAAAAAAAAAAAAAAATACTAGTCTCTTCTATAAGCATCTGTATTTTGAGATCCCTTTGCTATATCAACTTAGCCCTCACAATGATTACAAAATATTCAAGATAGAAATGAGAAACTAAATTTCCTGGGCTCTCTTAAAGCTAGATTTCAGACAGGGGGCCTAGTTCTGCCAGTTAATACACTTAGGCACAACTTTAATTCAGAAACTAGTGGTGCAAAGAAACAGGCTCTGCATAAGTCTATTCTGATGAGAACAATGCATGCATATTTCTAAGTATTTGATAAGCTGAGTAAAATGTTTGCTTAGATAGCCGCTTTTTAGAATTTGAAATTAAATAAATTCCCAAAGAAAATGAGAAAGTGAAACAAGTACCAAGTCCCATCTTGTAAAATATAAATTTACAAAATGAAAATTTGCTAATATAACATCAGTTACCAGAGCCAACTGAAGTTATTTTCTTTGTTGTGATATTTTAATCTAAATTCTCTCTTGACCCCTAATGAACACATTTGATAACCAGAGTAACTATCCCTTTACCCATTTTTTTGCCATTTACAAAATGAGACATCTTTCACCATTCTGTCTTAGCATTGGCTTGGGCATGATGAAATTTTGGAATGTAAATGCAGCACACAGCTCTCAAGCTCTCCTCTACAGAACTAGAGTGCACTTCCCATCTCCGAAACTAAGTGCGAAATTTTGAGATCTCTTCATTTGTCTAGACCTTACTTTTCTCACATCAGACTAACTTGAATAAAATACAGGTGAGGAAGACATTTAGCTTATTGAGTAATTAGACAAAAATATTTACTCATCACAGAATTAAGGCATTTAAATAATATTTTAAAAATTTATATTGTTTTAGGAAGTGTCAAAAGAGTGCCTTCAACATTTATATATTTGCCAGTGATATTGAGAATATTGTAAATGAGTCAGCCAATTGGCAAACTGCTTGTAAATTTCAGATAACTGACACTTTTTTGTTTGTTTACTTTTATCTTCTTGGTGATTCATAATAATTTTATTCACATTGATAATCAACTTCATTGTATCATCGCAGATTGGGAAGTGATGTACAATATTCCTTAGGTTGTGATAAAATTAGTTTAATGAATAATGATCAGATTTTGATTTATTGGGGCATGTATATATTTTGTTTTTTTAAAAAAGAAATAACTAAACAAAACCAAAACTCAGAAAATGTCAAAAAGGAACATGTTAACTAAAAGAAATATGTTTAACTAAATTCATGAGCTACTGAAATTATCTGATATAAAAAATAAATCCGTTCAGAGCTGCCAGGAGCTAAGTTACATTCCAGGTATGAACAATTTTGCTAAGGAAGATGCTTGTGTTCAGAAATTCCTAATTACAAAAGGTTGAACTCCAGGCGGCAGTTTTCAAAGCCTAATAAACTGGTCACCATGTGAAGATTTTTCATAAGATACTTCAAACAGAACTGATGCATTTTAGAAAGCAAAGGAAGTGTTTTGTTTTAACAAGCATTTTTCTCATATCAGAGGCAAATTTGCAACTTCCACAGGGAACAGAATCCCTTCAAATGCAGTCTCTGCCACATAATATTATTTTTAATCTGTCTAGTCTAATATTTGAAATTTTGTGTTTTACTTTCAAAATAGAGGAAAATTGTAGTTCTTCACTTAGTTTTTTTTAAAAGACTGTGCTTCTGATGTGTTTTATGTAAAATAAATTTATATTTAGAATTTAGAATAGCAGAGGGCTGATTAGTATCAGTTAATCGAATATATTTGTTATTTGACATATAAAAATATGGATGACTAATATTCAATAATAAAGAATAAAAGAAGATAAACAGTATGACATTGAATGTAATTATTTTTCTGATAAATCAATATATGTTTGTGTGTAGAGGGGGCGTTCTGAGATATTCTACAGTCATCATAGTTAAAAATATTTTCAGTTCATTTTCTTCAAATGTGTCTTAAACAGTAATAATACTTATCCAAGGCGCAGCATTCTAGTCAGATTGTATAGCAGACGTTTATCTGAAATTTTACTACTCTGAAAAAAAAGCTTCAGTAACAGGAAAATAATAAAAATTGCTTAATTGCTATAGCATTTATTACATTATCTAATAAAAATTGTGAAACTGCTTTTTTAAAAAAGTATACAAATATTAAGTTTTTTTTTCAAATATTAGCTGCTAGAGGAAAAAAAAATAATATTCACATCTGGTCTTGTGCTTCTTTCGAAGTCATTTTGTATCTCTATTCAGTTCCTTCATATCCTCATAATGGACAGGAGAGAAAACTCAGAGCTGAGTCATCTCGAAGAATATTTAAAAAAATTTTTTTGGCAAAGTCTAAAAAAAAAGAAGAGCAATATTTTTCAGATCAACAGTATGTGCAGTGAATTAAGTGCCAAAGTAACTACATCATCTAACATTTATATTGCATGCTTACCATGGGTCAGGATTCTTCTAACTAGTTTACACGTACTAACTCATTTCAACCTCACAATGACCACATGAAAGAAATATTGAAACATTATTCTCTCCTTTTTATAGCTATACATTTCTTTTTCGTGCTATAAAAGCAAGTTGTTTTATTATTATTATTATTATTATTATTATTATTATTATTATTATTATTATTATTATTCTAAGACGTTTTCCCCAGCGACCTTGTTTTTCACATATGAAGTACAGAAATTCAAATGTCCAGGAAGTTGAGTTCTCTGATCATCTTTCTGTGTATGTCTCTCTCTCTCTGTCACCTTCTCTCTCCTTTTCTCTATTTCCTGTGTTTGACAGAAGAAACAATGTACTAAGGAATGAGAAAACCCTGACTATGCCCTGAGATTATCGGACTTTTCAGGGCAAGGAAACCTTCGAAGACAAATTTTGGGATTTTTTTCTTAAAGGCAACAACATTTAATAATAAGTAATTATTAAGAAGTAAGAGAGATATCGCTTCATTTACACCACAAGCTAATGTACTGTTTGTTTTTTGTTACTTATAAGTGAAGAATTCATGAAAAGAGGAACCACTTCTCCACATAAACAATAGAAGTAGTCACAACATGGTATGGCCTTCCAAACACCACTGGAGATCTCCATCACAAAATTATACGTGAGTGGAATGCCATAGGGTCCACAGGGCCATTACTAAAGAGCCATTTCCTTATGATAAGCATCGTATCCCAATTAAGATGAAAGTATTCACTGGTCGACAATACTAATGATACAGAACCATTCTGGCACTATCTTCACTGTAACAGAGATCTTCACTCATTTAAGCAAAGGTTAAAAATAGCACAAAAAATTCAGGAACCAGGCAGAGCTAGGAAACGGTGAAGGATTTTCAGCACTCAAAGCTCCCACCACAGAGAGAGACATGTATTTTTTTTTTTCCATTTATAGAGCAAACATAACTTTCTGAAAGTTCAGCTTATGAAACTATGGTTTTTGTTCAAATCTTTACTAGTTTTCTTACTTCCTAGCTCATAGCCTGTAAATACTGTGCCACCTTTCTGACCTTTTGTCAATCACCAACCTTATCTTCATTTTTTCTTGCTATCTCCATTAAGTTAATCAAGATCATTCCATGGGTGTTCACACATTTATTCTTACCCTTATTTGAATATTTTTCTAATTTTTTGGCTCATCTTTCCCTATGATCTCAGAGTGAGAGGTAGACTTCTCTCTAAAATTGACTCCTCTACTAGTGTTCTTTATTGCACTTTGTTTTAATTATTGAGGAATATTATTCTAAATGTTTCCTCTCTAGCATTTTCAGTGGCAATTCTTTCTCATTTTCTTCCAATTCTTTCTCAATTCCTTCTTTTTTTTTTTTTTTTTTTTTTTGTCCTTTTTTGAGACCGGCCGCACCGCGCTCAGCCAGTGAGCGCTGTGAGCGCACCGGTCATCCCTATATAGGATCCGAACCCGCGGCGGGAGCGCTGCTATGCTCCCAGCGCCGCACTTTCCCGAGTGCGCCATGGGCTCGGCCCCTCAATTCCTTCTAATGCAGATAGAAAGAAACTTTTTTAAAAACGTTATAGAACACCACATATATCAAAACACATTCATGCACAAACACAATCCTCTGCTATTCTTACTTCTCCTGATTGCTATCCTATTATTTTTTCTCATTATTTCCAGTTAAAATTCTTACAGAATTGTATATAATTACCACCACTGATTTTTTTTCATTTATCTCTAAAACTCCCAACAACCACTTCACTGAAATTGCTGTGAGGTCAACAAAAACCTCCTTGTTACAGAGTTCACTACTTTTTTTTCTGTCTTCTCTTTCTTTCAGGCACTTACCACTCTCCTCGAGCTTTGCACTACAGTTATACCTGTTTATTACATCCTCCTCCTGAATGTTATCTTCTCCTTTGTGAAGACCCAGTATTCTGGTTTTGCTTCCTTCTTTTCTCACTCCTCCTCGCTTCTTTTAGTTTCTGCTTTTACCATATTTACCTTAAATATGTTCACTCCCTCTAACTTAGATTAAGGATTTCTAGGAGTCTTTGCTTCTTGGCTTTCTAGAAATGTCCATTTCTTTATACTGGAGAGTTAGAAAGTTAAGATCTGGACTCTAACATGACTGGTCCCTCTCTATTTCTTCCACCTCCTACTGTAGGAGCACTTGTTTCTCGGAGCTCCACTAACTTCCTCAGCTCACAGTTTCTTCTGTGAATCCTTCTGCACTGATCATGTTTCTCATATCTAGCAGACCCAGAGTCAACTCCATTTGTCACTCTTGTTTGCTTCTTGTTTTGTTGTACCTTTTCTAGTGTTACTGTGATTTTTTGTTTGTTTTTTGTAAGCACCAATTTATCTATTTGTCTATCGTTCATAAATACCTAAGAAAACTTTGGACTTAATTTTACTTAAAGCGTTATCAAAATAATGCAGTAGTTTTAGTCACTTGTATATTAATAACTCATGAAGAACCTACAGTAGTCCACAATTTTATTTGCTTAAGCAACTGCTCTTAAAAAATCAAGGAAAGTACAAAAATTTCAAGTATTAGTTTTTTTTTTCTGAGTTCAATTGGCGTTTTTCTTTTCAATTGGCATTTTTCTTTGTCATTTTAAGATTTCTATGCCATTTTCCCTTGCGAAGAAAAACAAAAATCTCTTGAACAACCTTAAAATTTCATCTATAAAGAGGAAAGAGAGAAAATGACATATTTCAATTTTGTGTGTGAAATTAACAGCATTAGTTTCATGAGAAGGCTGCCATTTTTCCAGCAACTAAAGAGCCCTCTCCTATGAAGGGTTGTCTTTTAAAGAATAACCAGGAAGCCATTCAGTGAAGGGGAATTGTTAAGGATAGGTTTCTTGCTGTATTCCAATCATGTTCTTTTCAAAACCCGGCTTTATGGATTTTAAAGAAATCCTGAGGGGGCACTCTTTTCCTTTTGTCCCACTGAAATATCATCATTAAACTCCTCTAAAAATGGTTTCTGATATGATTCTGCTTTCCAGCTGAGACAACATTTTCTATAAGTAATAACAAAACAGCTGAACTGAGTAAAAGCAGACTGGGCAGATAGGAATATCAATCCTGATGGGACCAAAGGGACCTCTGTGCTAACTTCTGAAGTACCTGGACTTTTCTGAACCAGTTGCTTTTGACTGAAATTGGAAATGCTCTTTTACTTTCGAATCCCTGCCAGAGGGGCCTGCTATGGTAGACTTCTCTAGCTATTTTTCTTTTCTTTCTTTCTTTTTTTTTTTTTCTTTCCAGAGGAATTCAATGCGGGAGATGTCAATGTGTGTGCTTAAGCGTAAAGTGATCATTTTTTAACCACTGGTGGGAAAGTATTTCGCCAGTGGGGAGCTAAGTGTTGAAATCTGGCCTTAATCCAGCAGAGTTGGACCAATAGATCACACATAACTATATAGTATATGACGGTGTATTCTCTTGCTCAGAATGAAAAAAAAAATGAAGAGTATTGAGAAGTGAGGCAGGACATTTTTCAAAAGGGGCACTACCTTGCTCTATTGATTTAAGGCGGCCATAAGGAAATTTAAAAACAACTTAGAGAACGGAGTGCAACTACCTTTATGAACAGCACTTTTCATAACTTAGGTGGCTAGGGAATATTCCAATATGAAATATTGTCTGGCATGTGTGTTTACCTTAAGGTTTCAGCAGATACTACATTGCATTTTACAAGTTTGGCCAGTTTAAGCTGAGCAGGCTGTTGATGCCACCCAGAAGGAGCAACAATGACACCCCCAGAAGTGGAAGGGAAGTAGAAATAAATAGCCAAGTGTCTTTCTCAAGGGAAGGTCAATTAAAACAGAAATCCAATCCTCCCACCAAGATCATGCTAAACTATTTTTGTGTAACTGTGCCTAAAACTCGCAGGACATTCAGCTATTGTGCTTTTCATGTCAGGTCACAAATGTAAGCTGCTCATTATTCAAAATTGATCATTAAAATTATTGATTTGAGAAATCATTTTCAAATGAGAAATCAAAGGGATTCTGAAATCAATATTCCTCCTTTTTTTAAACTTAAGTGAATTGTAATGACTGGAAGGGTAATTTAGAGCCCTAACCATTTGAATTTAGAATTAACTTCCCTCAAAAAATGTGTTCCTTAAGGTTAATCTTTAACTAAAATTGATAGGAAAACAGAAAGTAACACTAAAACTATTATATATAAAATGTGTGTTTCCCATAGGTCTCCTCCTCAAGTAGAATCAAAGAAGGCAAAATTATAATTTTTAAATTTTCACATGAAAGTTGCCAAGTATTTTCTCCTTCCCATGATCCTTAAGATGCAATCAGGGTACATTTAGCTGTAAAGATTGTTTCTTAACTTTTCACCATATTGACTGTTTCAAACCATGTTTCCTCCAGTACTCATTTATTGATTAAGCATTTGTTTGATGTCTATTGTGCAAGATATTGAGCTTGGTACTGAGATAAAAATAATAACTATATTATTGGTCCTAAGTCTTGAGAAACTAAAATTCAAATGTATGAACTAACCTAAACATAAATAAGAAGAAGTTTGGTGTTCAGAAATTCTGACCATGCAACTACAGGAAATAATGGTAATGTTTAGGGTCATGGGTGTTTTCTAATCTCTTCTGTAGCCTTGAGTAGAGAATTTAAAACCCTGAGTTCATAATTTTCTTCTCCAATTTTCCAGTGCATTTAGAAGCAACTAATAACCTTTCTTATATTCTTTATTTGCCTTTATATTTATATGGCAATTACTCCTTGCTTACCTAAGACTTTCTTTCTATAGACATTTAATTATAGGTAACTACATGTAATAATTTAAGTAACAGTTTTTCCACTGCACATTATAGCTACCTGTGTCACTAGGCTCATGGAAGCCTTTGAATCTAATTATATCAGAGACTCACTCACAGATTTCCATTTTTAAGACATTTTATCATTTATTCTGTAAATCAGAATTGCTTAAAAATGAGAGGGATGTATGAATATGGTATTTTTAGTCTGAGCAGGTAAGAAATTGAAGCCTCATGGAAATTGTTCTTTGTTGTGGGAAATAAGATAATACTTGCTAGGAGGAAGATAAAGCTTTCACATGTGATGTCTCTTAGCTACTGTTGAGTCTAAAATTTATTTTTAATAATGACTGTCATAAATATTTGTATAAACTTCACAATATCAGAATGTATGAATAGATGAAATGCTATGGAAATATATTTTTCTTAATGCATTTGTCTATTCTTGCCTGAGCATTGATAGTGAAGAACATGATAGGAATTTAAGATTGTGTATTTATTTTTTATGCTACACTCTTACAAATGTCCCATATATCTATACTGGTATCTTTATTTGCCTTAATTCTAAAGATCTCCAATTTTGAGATTCCTAATTAAACAGATTGAATTTGAATTTTAGAATTACTGTGGCCTTCCATTCCCATGTTATTTGTCCATCACTACAATTTTTGACTAACCAGAATTTGCTTTTCTGAAATATAAAGTACACATCTGTTATGTCCAAACTTCTGTCCATTTATATTTTCTTCTAAGGTTCCTAGCACATTCATTATCATCAGTTGGTTTTTCGTAGAGGTAAGAATTAAATCCAGAGTTTTTAATTACTTTCTTTTCCCCTTAAAAGAAAAACATACTAAACTAAGTAGGCAAAATAAAGTTTTACCAAATAAAGTGTCTGCCTTTAGCAAAATGAAAGATCTAGCTGATAATCAAATTGCTTAAACACCAATCACTGCATAGCCCGATATGAAAAATACTTTCTTCGTTCTCAGAATGGCTAGGATAAAAAAAATTAAAATAAAAAAAAAAAATTGCATACTCCTAAATAAAGCCCTACTTTCTTTTTCTTCATCTTTTCTTTTTTTTTTTTTTGATGTTGTTGTTGTTGTTGTTGTTGTTATGTTTACTCAAATGTTCCATCCTGAGGCTCTTCAAAGGTGCTACTTCTATTGCTCCATTACATTTTGTTTCTTTTTTATTCTTAATGTCCTAGTCTCATTTAGATTCTGAAACAAAACTCTTTTTTTTTTATTTAAAGATGACCGGTAAGGGGATCTTAACCCTTGACTAGGTGTTGTCAGCACCACGCTCAGCCAATGAGCGAACCGGCCATCCCTATATGGGATCCGAACCCGTGGCCTTGGTGTTATCAGCACCACACTCTCCTGAGTGAGCCACGGGCCGGCCCAATTAAGGTTTTTTTTAAAAGATGACCAGTAAGGGGACCTTAACCGTTGGCTTGGTGTTGTCGCTCTCCCAAGTGAGCTAACTGGCCCAATCCCTACATAGGGATCTGAACCCATGGCCTTGGTGTTATCAGCACCACACTCTCCTGAGTGAGCCACGGGCCGGCCCAATTAAGGTTTTTTTTAAAAGATGACCAGTAAGGGGACCTTAACCGTTGGCTTGGTGTTGTCGCTCTCCCAAGTGAGCTAACTGGCCCAATCCCTACTATGGGATCCGAACCCGTGGCCTTGGTGTTATCAGCACCACACTCTCCTGAGTGAGCCACAAGCCAGCCCTGAAACAAAACTCTTAACTAATTCTTATTCTCATTCAAAATGACTCTTACTTCTCTATGTCTATGTGGCAATTTAGTCATATCAGCTATGCTAGATATCTAAAGTAAATTATCTTCAAATGAACTAAATGGTAACCAGAAAGAAATAATCTACTTTACATGCATGAGGCTTTAATCCCAGGGTTTATTAACTCTTACAGGAGTGCCAACTGTTTTACTCATAATTGTTCTTATTATTAGCAAAGAATGTTTTAAAATCCTTTTCCATTAGTTTCTCTTTAATGCAAAATTCTCTAGCATAAAGCTGATTTCCTTGTAGATTTCCTTCTACTTTACCTCAGCAAATTCCATTTCTAAATTCATCTCATTTATGCATTGTTAATATTTAGGACCATAATAGGATTTTGGTTTTTTGGTTAAATTTTGGGGAAAAACAATGGGGAAAACGTTTTCATTACGTAGAAATAATTTTGGTGTTAGAATAATAAAGGAGATACTCAAAATACATAACACAGCCACAAAAATTATGGGCTCATGATTCTTGCAGCCAAGACAAAGAGGGAGGATGAGGAAAACAAATTGAGCAAAATTTTGAAGAAGATAATTTAGAGTTCTGATAATATAAAATAGCTGTAATCATTTTCAAAACATGCATAGGCAAACACTACAGCCAAGGATTATAGTCAGGATTGCATTCTTCCAGAATCCACAGGGAGGTAATACAAGGGTGATAATGAATTCCTGTATTAAAAAAATATATGCTCCCTGCTGTTTCTCTACATGAGGAGGGCAAGACAAAGAAAGGCTAGTTTTAAAAGAAAAAAGAAAACACTCTCAATTCAGTATAGCCATTTGTTTTTCTTTTTGGTAAACAACTGAAAATTATTTTGTTAAGTGTGCTCACCAAATTTTTCTTCCCTGTAGAGTGTACAGACAGTCCCAGCATAGGGGGAGAAAACAATAGAAAAAGAAGATGAAGTTTTTCAAGAAGAGAGGAAAATTTAGAGTAAAAATTATTGGCTACACACAGTTCAGCTATTTGCAGAGGAACCATTACCTTTCTTTATGTGGAATGCAAAAAAAAAAAAAAAAAAAAAAAGCCAAATATTTTATCTTATTTAGATAATGTTTTATTGATTAGTTAATTTGTTGTTTGACTAATTTGTACCAGCTGTATGTTGAGCCTAAACTCTTCTCCAAATTTTATCCCTTTTAAGTTCACCCCAATCTCCTGCACTTCAACTTTAACATGTCACAAACTGTGCTTACGATGAACCACTTCCTCTTGCCCATTTTCTGCTCTTCCTTCATGTAACCATCAAACTTTGCAACAATCTTCTTTGTGGACCTGGGGAAACCTGATCAGCTCCTGCTTCAAACAGCACCCTCAACTCATCACTGTGTCCTAGCCACCCCCTTCTTTGACATTTCTTAACTCTGCAGATATTTTTATCTCTTATACCCCCTCTATTGCCATATTTTACTTATTATTGCACCTGCCATAGATTTTAGAAAATCCAGATCACCTCAAATTTCAATACCCACAAATAAACAAGCTTAATATATTGCTGTGTATTTTAAAACAATGTATACCTGCAAGAAAACTACTGTATATACTAATTCTAGAAGTTTGGTCAGATTCAAGTTTAGTTTGTTTGACAAGAATGCCTTATAGGTGTTATTCTTCATCACCTTAAATTTTGAAAGAAACTGGATAGCAGAAAATTCAGGGTTCTATCCTCCAACTAAACCCCAGAGTGCCATAGACTAAAGAGCAAGTCAATATCTAATTATCAAAAAGGAAGACGGAGCAATTAGGATTTAATACTAACTGAATAATTCACTGGATTGATGCTCATCCCATTCCAAATATGTGTATGTGGGAATATATATAATATGGTTATCATTATATTATCATAATAAAAGCAAGACATATTTACTGAGTGCTTATAATGTGCCAAAGACTGTACTAAGTGCTTTTAAGCTTTTTCTCATTAATTCTTAAGCCGACCTTATAAAATGGGTACTATTGTTTTTATTCATGTTATGGATGAAGAACCTGCAGCCTATGGAGGTTACATAAATTCCCCAACATGACTCATTGAATGATACTGTAGCTAGAAGTTAGTTTTGTTTTTCACTATAGGTTATAGCTTTGTCATTGAGGGCATTGCCTCCCTATCATCCAAATCTGATTCTCGTTTAGTCCTTATAAAAGCTCAACATTATATTTGGATTAACAATCTTATAAAGTTGTACCCTTTCAAAATATTCACACACAGGTCTTGGAAAATGGAGACAAAATCCTGAATTGCCCTCACTGGGTTAATCAGAAAACAAAATAACATTTCAAGCTCACTGGAAGAAAAAAAAAAAACACTAAGGTTATGGTTGTTTTCTTCCCAGGATTAATTGTTTCTCTTCCACGATGAGGAATGTATCTGTTCTTTGATGAACTGTTGACAAGTTTGCCACACTGTAGGAGAGCACATATGCTGTCCTGTGATGCTGTAAAATTAAAATATGAGATGGAATTCTGTTGCCTACAGCTGTTAACTTTTTAAACAGCATTAGGAAATTATACTAAATTAGTTCTCTATATACTTATAATAAATAAGGTAATAAACAATTTCTTTTGTTTACATCTAAAAGTAGCATGTTATGAAGGAGGGAAAAGTAGAGCACAAAACTGTCATCCTGAAAATCACATTAGATTTTGATAGAGCACTTCACTTCACAGTGGCTGAATAGGGTGTAAAGAAGAAGAGATGCAATATAGCAACAGTCCAAAATATTCAGATATTGTTTCATTTAATATGTCCTCTCCTAAGAAGCACTTAATATTATTGGTCTTATTTTGCAGATGAGGAAACTACAACACAAATTTGATCCTTAGAATATCCAGTATATTTTTAGTGCTAGAGCAAAGATTTCAAGTCTGGTTTTATGACTCCAAAACCATTGCTTTTTCCACCTTACTAGACTGTGTTATAAGGTATAAAATAAATCAAATAGATGAAAATCGAAAAAACAGTTAAAAAGACGGTGTTTGATTAGTTGTTATTGTTGTTGTTTCTTAGCACTAAAAGTTTATTTAAAAAAATAGTAAATAGGTAAATAACCTGGCTAGAAGTTCTAGACAATTAAGGAGAGGAAGCACAATTCACCATTCTGCAATTTTAAAAACAGTTTAGTGGTTTTGAATGCAGAGGGTGAGCGAAATAGTCCTTGAATGTCATCTTCTGGTGTAAAAATCATATTTAAAAGAGAACAAGTAGAATGTAATCCTGTGGGCAATTAATATTTGGTTCACACCTTTACCACACCTGCCACCTGAGCCCTCTAGCCAACTGTCTGGAAAAGTGTTCCAACGTGCCATCAAATCGCCTTATTCAGACATTGCAAGCTCATGTGCAAGAACTTCACTGTCAAACCAGAAATCTTTTTTTTTTTTTTTGCAATTTTTGTTGAAATTCCTCTTTTTTGATAAAAGCACAATTTCCCAGACCCAAAGCAAATGTGACCCTTTCTGATCTTTCTTTTTGTTTTTATTCATTGTCTAAAAAAATATCATTGACACATCTTGAAAAATAAGCTCAAGGTAGAGGTTTACACATGAACTCACTCTTTTGGTATTTCCCAAACAAGATTCAGAAGTCAAACATCAGTTGACCCTTTGACCCATATCCTCATAAGTTTTTTATCTGTGAAGTTTCCTTCACTTACTGATAGCAGTTTGTCTTCAGCTGCTTTGCAAAGCTTTTTAGGGGGACACATAGGCAAATGCAGCTAGAAGTGCTACCCTGCCTGCTTCATTCAAAACTATAAAAAGGTGGCTAAAAGCTGCATCCTGACCTTCAGGATAAATGTACACTGTTCTCTATCTAAAGAGACAGGTAAATGTAATTCTAAATTAACCACATTCAATTTCAAGAATGAGCCAAAGTTTCTCCTGGGATAATCTATTTGCTATAATATAGAAAATATGTGTTGGCTCAGACCTTACAAATACTGTTACCTCTAAAAGGTACCTTACAAATACTGTTACCTACCACAAGAATTCAGTTTTTAGTAAATGCTACTCTTCCATTGATCTGTCAAGCAACTCTCATTTATATGTGCAGGTGCTTCAAAAAATTCATGGAAAGATTCATATTATTTTTTTAATTATATTTTTTCACCAACTTTTGGAAGTACGTATTAATTACTTTGGTAGTATGAATCTCTTTTATATAATAGCTACAGTGACAATTGAATTAAATTCAGTGATTAGAATATGCTGTCCAGCTTTGCAATTAAATTCTTTGGCTTCCCTTCAACTTTCATGTTCTGTGAAAGCACCGGTAATGCTTTGGCACTGAAGTACCTTTGAAAGACCACAACAATTGCAGGGTTTACTTCTATTGCTGGATGCCAACCTTTGCCAATCAGATTGTAGAATGACTATTCATACTAGTAGATTTCTTCAAAATATCATCTCTTTATGAGTTTTTTTAAATCTTCTAAGTGTTATTCAGAGGCTTGACATAGCACACTTCAAAATGGGAGTTTACTGAGATTACCAGCCATTTTAAAAAATAAAACAGAACATTGGTTTCTGAACGTGGATAAGTGAAAATATCACTTTAATTACTAAATCTACAAGAGTTAAGAGCTTCATTTTGCACCCATTTGTTGACCATTCAGAATGTTTAGCATTCCTTAATGTGACAAATGTTTAATATCTGGGAGCTATTTTGCATTAAAAATCTATTAGTTGAAAAACTGAAAATTTTTACTTGTGTTTTCTTGTGTATATTATTTCATTTAATCATCATTTCAACCTTGTAAGATGGAAAGGAAAGGTATTATATGTAATTTTACAGGTGAATTGGTTAAGGTACTACAAATTTAAGTGACTTTTCCAAAGTCATACAGCTCTACCAAATTACAGAAATAGGAAGTGTTGGCGCCAGGTTCAGGGCACAGTCTTCTAATTCAATTCTTCTATCTAAAAGCCAGAGGCCTGTATTCCTTCTCCCACACCTGTTAAAAGCTTTTGGAAAGTCCAGATGAATTACCTAATTTTCATTGCTCCTGTTTCTTGACTGGAAAAAATTTAAGTAATTTTATTTACGTAGTAAGAACTACAGTGAAGAGAGAATGGGAGAAAAAAAAGGAAATATTCATGTCGAAACAATGGTTTTAGGTTTGGTGCAACTTTTGAAGATTTTTTGTTTAGTTTGTTTTGATTCCTGTTGTTATTCTTAGTTGGAAAGTCTGTCAGAGTTGAGCCTGCAGTCCTCTCTAGATAAATATGTTTTTCTAGACTATAAACAAGTTTGGGTTTGAGACTGTTTTATTCATTGTGCACCTCAGTTTCCAGTACAGTGCCTACACAGACTAAGTGCTCATTAAATGCAAGTTGAACTGAATTGAATATTTTCTTCCTTATCTTAGTGAAGAATCAAAATGCTAAAAGTATTCTCAAAGATTTCACTCAGTCCAGTGATTCCGTCGTTATGATAAGGAGGATAAAGTTTATGAGGTCAACTGACTAACATAAACCTCATGCAAACTGAAAGTAACTTGTAAAAGTATCTTATGCAAAGGAATTATGTTTATTTTCTACCTTTTATTGTGTGAATCCATGGTAAGCATGTAGGTAATTAAAATTCATATTTGTCCATATTTCAGAATGGAATTTTATGACAAAGTATATTATTTCATTCAGTTTCAGTGTTTAACCTTAGCTCTGAGACATACATAATTTTCCACATTTTTAAAACCATTCAGCAAGATGCAGATGCAGATATCGTAATAAGTGGCAAACAACTACTCCAAAAGCCACATTTAAAAAATAAGAGTAAGGTTAATACTGAACATTTACCTCTAAGTAGGCTGCATTTTGACAGAACTAGTTTTTCATATTCTCAAACCCTAAGGGATTGTCTCACTTAAAAACATAAACTACAGAGCCTGAATTCTGGAATGAGCACCACAGAAAAGTGCTGCAGTTGATCTATGACTGAATCCCCATTGAAATCTTAATTTTTTTTAGTGTTTCCAGTTTGCAAATTCAGGTTTTTTTCTTTTCCTCTCATATTACAATTATGGCTTTTACTAAGGATAATGAAGTCCTCTGAAACTGAGAAATGAAATCTAACTCGGGAGTATTTTCACTTACTACCTGTTAAGAGTGGTTATATAATTCCTAAAATATTTGGCTTTGCCTGTCAAACATGAAAAATTGAGAACTGTAGTTAATGACATCTGTTTCACAGTTATCATACTCTTACAGGAGAAGTACTTTATGCTTCTGGACATTGTTCTCAGAATGCCTCTCAATCCTAAATTACAAGCACTGTGGACTTTTAGAGGAATAAGAAGGCAATTTATTCTCTTTTACATGCAGCCTAGACTGGTATTTTAAAATCAAGGCTGCCAACATAGCAATTGTGTGGTGTTTCTTTAATGAGGGTGTTGCTGGACCAGAAGCACAGCTGAGACATTGAGATTTATTTTATGAAAGTCCCGAGAAACCATCTATCCCTAATCGGAATAATTTGCCCATAAATGACTTCTGACAGAGCTCCACAAGAAAAGCAAATTTATATTTCTTAATCTTTTCAAAACTGTGGATCCCAAGAAAAGATGCATGTACCTTTGTTCAGTAAGTTTGTAAATAGGCACATCAGTTAAACAGGTATAATATAAATGATGTTAAACTTTCCTCATATTCTCAATAAAACTTTAGCTTGCTTTGAATTTTTGATCTTCTGTTTTTACGTATCTTAATCTTAATCAATGCCCAGACATTCAAAATGTATTCTTTATTGAGTCTCTCCAACTAAATTTATACAGTATATTTGCTAAGTGCATTACCCAGGTTACAGAATTGTTCACTTGCCATCAAGTTTTTTTTTTTTTTTTGTCTTTTGTCTTTTTCCGTGTCCGGCAACGGATCGCAACCCTCAGTGTTGCCCCCGTACCGGACCGGGGACAGGCAACGGGATCGCAA
>NW_007731354.1:101657-108597 GCF_000696425.1 Galeopterus variegatus | reverse complement strand
CCGGTCTGTATGTGGGATCCGAACCCTCGGGCGGGAGCGCCGCCGCGCCTCCCAAGCGGCGCACTATCCAGTGCGCCACCGGGCCGGCCCTTGCCATCAAGTTTTAAAATAGCAATAATTTATTTACTCTGAAAAATTCCAGGGGTCTTCTTTTGGTTTTTTTATTGAATTAAAATTCAAGAATTAACTTGCATTATCTCAGGAACTCTAGGTTAACCTGTTATGCACAATAGATCAGAAAAGCAAGATGGGCAGAGGGAACTTTGATTCCAAAATATACAGGAAAAGGAGAAAATTCTTTCCCAGAAGGTGTGAATTGGGTAAAAAGTGATAGTGAATTTTATCTGATAATTTTAAGGGTAAATGCTATGGTAATAATTCTTTAATAGAGTTCTCTAATTAAGTTACTATAAAATTATGACAGTCTTGTGCCTTTTGATAAATGCACTGGGCATATTCCTTTAAAATATTCATTTTAGTTGTCCTGTATATATCATATTTGTTAAATTGGAAAACAAATTATTAACTTAAATGATCTCTTCTCTACCCTTTTTGTTTTGATACAAGAATCCTTAACAGTTAAACACATGATTGGACACCGAGATTTTCAACAGGCATAATGAAAAATACTACATCTTTTTTAAAGCAAGAGGTTTTCCAATCTAGCACTTCACAATGGACCGACATTTGGCAGTTAACAACCTTTCTAAAGTTCAGGAACTACATTAAAAAGAGAATTACAAAGGGCATCATTAGAATTTAGGTGGAAAACTATTATGGAGCATTTCAATTATAGAGCTGCATGACTGACAGTAAGAAATAATAGACACAAATTAGTACTATTGACTGTTTTCTTAACATCTACTCAGCTGGCCTGAGTGACTGCCTTGGATAGTGTCATAAATTCTGTAATGTTCAAGTAACTTTCTTGTCTGATTATCATCACTTTCTCGCTGTGACCCTTCTAAAGAACTTTTGTTGGTGCAAAAATTATAGACCCAAAACAATCACCTTATTAGCCAGATTGCAGCTCCATTTAGCATTTTCTCTGTGCTGTAGACATACCTCATTTATTTAAATTTTACACAGTAGTTAGAGACCAAGGAAATAAGGAGAAATGCTCATTCCATAAAATGTGATACTTCTAATTAGTCTGTGGAGACTTTTGGAATATGCATAAAGCTGTGGATGTGGTATTAAATCACATTTTTATTACCTAGAAATTAATGTTTACCATGTGTATGCAAAGGTGTTGAGGATCTGTAAAGTAGGTTTCAAACATACTAAAAGTTATTTGTTTCTACAATATAATTCACATGTATAGTTTTTTTTTTCTTTTAAAAAAAACTGGATAAAGTATTTTGCTTTTCCCACTTTCCTTAACTTGATTTTTAATTTAATTTTACTTTTTGCTAGACTGTTCAAAGAAATATATACTCTTGATTGTGCCTTTGTTGCTGGTATTTGGATAAAATCTTACCTATTGCTCAAGATAGTTTAAATGAGCTGGAAAAAAATAAACTCTAAATAACAAAGAGGGCATCGTTGAGGCCAACATTGTGTTTAGCTCACTAACAGAGATACAGCTTTAGAGATTAAATAGTATTTGGCTGTCACATTTACTCATAAGAACTGATAAATTTGTAATGGCTGACAGACAGGAATTGATTTATGACTTTGCAGGAATGGAATGAAACCAATGGAAATGCCCTCATTAAAAATCTGCAATTTTTCACTCAGACCAGGTTGCTATAATAAATGTGAGAATAGGTTTGATTTCATTCAGAATTAATGTAGTTTGAAATTGAAATAAGTCTCACTTCCTGCCTCCAGGAGGTCTGCTGACATTTCTAGGGCTGCTTCAGAAAGCCTGCATGATAAATATAATGCATGCATATATATGTGTACCCATGTATACATTATATCCACCAAAAGGACAATTAATAACAAGGTAATTGTTTGTCCAAAGCAAAGAATATTAATTGTGGAGGCAAAACCCATACAATTTAGCAAATTTCCATTTGGTAAGATTCTGAATAAGTTTTAGAATATCAATAGCTATTAGTTTTATTTTAGCTGGTGAACTTGGTTACATTTGATAAACAAATTACCTTAGAGCTTCTCTCTCACTCCTCTCAATATCGAACCCTTCTGTATATCAGAAACTGCCAATACCCCATTCATTTTGCAGAGAAAATTAACTTCAGTACACAATAGGTACCACACAGTGAAATCAAATCAAGCCTAAAGTTGACAAGCAACGTTACAGCAAGGTTTAAACAACTTCAACTTCACAGAGAAAATCCAAACCAAAGGAAGAAGTGAAGTTTAGCTTGAAATTGTAATGCTCTTCAGGCAGGTTTCATTTGGAAAATCAATTTCACCTTGTAATTTTGAGGACCATGTCTTTGCTAAGGTGAAGTTCCCAGCCATACATTCTAGAAAGCCTACGTCAATCTGAAATGTGGCATTTAGCATAAAGTACTTGAAATCAGCTATTATATATAATGTGGCAGTTGGAGTTCTACACTACTCTCTCATTTCCCTCCCCAATAGTGCCCATGAGGCTTTTATAAAAGTCATCTGGTTTGAATTCAGTCAAATTTAAATTGGTAGTCCAATCCACTGATGGATCCTTCAGCAGAAAAGGTCTGGTCCCCAGCTCATATGGCGACAGACTTTATAGTTCCATTCAGGACAATAAGCTCTTATTCTTTGGCTGGCACTAGGTTTATGTATGACACGGGCCTGGACTGTATCTCTGTGATACCCAGAAAGGTCAAATTTTTACTATCTTAGAGCACTTTTACTAGCACTGACTAGTGCAAACACAAGAGAAACAAAGAGTACATATCTGTTCTAATAAATACCCCAAAGTTATAAGGCACCAAAAGTAGCCTAAAATAAAATGTCTATATTGTTTGTCTTAATAAACAAATAAAGGAATATAATAAAACAGTTTACAATAGAATTGAAGGAACTATAACATTATTTTCAAAAACTAGAGATGGTTAAGTTAAAATAAATCTGGGCTCAAAATAAATTCCAAGGACAACTACATAAATCAGAAAGAAACAGAAAAGAAGAAAAAAATTTTTTTTTTAAAAAAAGTATTTGTTTGATGATGGTGATGGTGACATAGAAGTGAATGGAAGATGTAAGAGACTATTCAGACAAAGGGACGATCAGAGGCAATTATTATCATTTGAAAAATGAAGGAATTCTCTTTAAGTGAGGCAATTTATGCAATAATTCTGTTAGTACATAAAATAAAGCAAATAATATTTAATTTAGAAAAGTAGTTAATTTATATCAATTATTTGGCTTCATCATTCAAAACAAATTTTATTCAAAAAATCAACTTTTTAAAAAAAAATCATTTTCTTGCCATGTAATTTAGAAAAAACTTATTTAGGGCCGGCCCCGTGGCGCACTCGGGAGAGTGTGGCACTTGGGTGCGCAGCGGTGCTCCCACCGCGGGTTCAGATCCTATATAGGAGTGGCCAGTGTGCTCACTGGCTGAGCACGGTGCAGGTGACACCAAGCCAAGGGTTGCGATCCCCTTACCAGTCACAAAAAAACAAACAAACAAACAAGCAAAAAAACTTATTTCAGACTGTGTCTGAAAAATTTCTTCACAGCATTAGTATTTGATTGAATAACTAGGGGAATACGTGTGTACACCAGGGTCCAGGAATCTTAGAAGCCATCTTAAAATTCTACCTAACATGGTCTGTCCTTGGTCCTAAAAAGATTCATATCTCTCTCAAATGCAAAATACACTCACCCCTTCCTAAGCTTCCTGCGAATCTCATCCCAAGAATCTCAAGGCTGACATTTCATTATCTAAATCTAGATCTCATCATCTCAATAATCTAAGTTAGGGCTGGCCAGGCCCCTGGTTATAGTGCATCATGGGTCACAGTTCCTTTTCATCTTTGCACCTGTGAAACTAAAGGTAAATTTACGTACTCATGTTATGCCCCTTACAACCCGTAATGGTGGAATGGGCATAGGATAAAAGTTATAGAGTTTCATTTAAAAAGAAAAAAAAAATGGAAGGTTAAAAAGTAGTCATTGGGCCAAAGCAATTTTGAAATCCATTTGAGCAAGATTCAGCCACAGTACTTTGATCAGGCTCCCAGGCCTTGAAATAATCCTACTTTGCTATCAGCTCCAACCTCTGGGCTCTTGGTTTCACCTTTTGTGTCATCCATCGATAGCAAGGATTAAAGAGAGCAAGTGTTGGCAGCTAAATGCTTTTATCAGCTTGTTTCCCAGCAACAGAATGTTGGGTGTATAACAGTCTCTTTTCACTTCTTTTTCAATACAACTTGGAAGTATTTCTGTTGATAAAATTTTCTCACAAAACATCAGTCTTGTATGAATTGCACTGGGTGTCACTCCATTAGACAAAGGCCACAGCGACAAATCATCTCTTGGAGATTACACTTTTTTTTTTTTCTTTGCTCCTGCTGAGATGGTAGGGAATAACTCTTAAACTTTCTAGAGGTGCTCTAGTTTGTTTGAGAAGACCTGTGAGGCACACTCTTAATCTCTTAAAAGATTCTCTCACATGACTAAATTTTTCTTTCTAAAGTTTTAGCAAAAGATTGTGTGACCACACCCTTATCTTTTATGCTATTCCATGTTTCGGAAGCAGTATCTCAATTTTAGAATCTTTTATGATGTACATAGGCTAAGAATTTCCCAAATTGTCAAGTTCTTCTTTATTTTGGGAAAGGCAATGTCATGTCTACAGTCTTTTGACTTCCATATGAGAAAGAGTCTTGGGCCTGGAACACTTCTTTACGTAGTGATCAAGAGTCCACACAGCCTGTACCAGACTTAGCACCTGTGTGGGAATGCCTCTCCCTGTTTCAGACAGTATATACTCCTTTGTTCTGCTTAAGCACATGCATCATACAGCACCTGACCAATCTCAGTGCCATGTCTGTCCTCTGCAGGAGACACTAGCTGGACAGTTACTTTTTGTTTAAATTTTTACTCTTAATTAGTGTCTCTCCTCTCACATATTCCTTGATGCAACAAGAAGAAACCAGGCAGAACACTTGTTGCTTTGCTTGGAACTTCCTTTGCTAAACAGCCACATTTGTTGCTTTAAAGTTCTACTTTCCACATAGATGAAGAGTATAGTTTTGCTAAGTGTTCTGTCATACATAACAAGGATCCCCCTTCCTCCTTTCAGTTTCCAGTAATACATTCATCACTTCCTTGTGAGCCTTCACCGTCAGAAGCCTTAAAGTCAGTACTTTTACCAGCAATCTGTCCAAAGTTACTTGGAATTTCTCTCTCATGCTCTTCATTTCCTTTTAAGCCTTCACCATAGGTGTCTTTAATGTCTACATTTCCTCTAACAGTTAGTTTGAGGAAATTTAGACTTCCTCTACCATACGCCTCAAAATTCTTCCATCTACTTCCCACTGCCCAGTTCCAAGTATATATTCCATACATTTTTAGGTATATAATATGCTACTATACCATTTCTGATACCAAAAGCTGTATTTGTTTTCTATTATTGCATGACAAATTACAACAAGCTCTGTGGTCTAAAATAACAAAAACACATTGCCTCACACTTTATGAGAATCAGGAGTCTGCATACATGTATCTGGGCCCTCTGCTCAGGATCTTACCAGACTCAATTCATGGTTTCCACGGGAACTGTGATTCCCATCTGAGGCTCAAAGTGCTCTTCGAAGTTAACTAGTCGTGGGGAAAATTCATTTTTTGTGTGTCTGCATGAATGAGTCTCCCATTTCTTGCTGAATGTCATCCAGGGGCCACTGCTAGGTGCTAGAAACCACCTCCATCCCTTGCTAAATGGCCTCTTCATCTTCAAACCAGCAACATTGAACCCTCATGCTTCAAATATCTTATTTCATCTTTCTCTGACCTCTTTACCCAGATTGAAAGATCTGATGGGATTTAGTCAGGCCTATCTAGATAATATCCCTAATTTAAGGTCAACTGATTTGGGTCTAAGTTATATCTCTAAGCATCAATTTATAGCAGTGTCTAGATATTGTTCGAATAATTGGGAAACAGAGTGCATATTAGCAGGGGCTGGGAATCTTGAAGACTGTCTTAGAATTCTGACTACGACAGTCCCTATGAGGCTGATGAAACCATATTGGAGTAAAATTTGCCTTCTATATCCTTCTCTTCTCACTTATGAAAGGTCTAGTTTCAACTCCTGTCTTGATCAAGAATTAGGTGTATGACCTTGGACAAATGGATTAATATCTGTGATAATTTCTTCTTCTGTAAAGTGAAGGTAACTTCATGGATTGTTGCAATGTATAAATACATGTTCCACACATAGGAAATATTCAATAAATATTCATTCTTTTTTTACTTTACCTTGAAAGTTTGGATCAAAATTACCTCCCCCAAGATGTCTTTCCTTCAGGAAAAAGGATCAACTCTCACATTCTTAAAACATTTTTTATAAAAGTATAAATAATTTATAAATGCATTGCATGGTGATTCTCAAACTGGATCATGCATCAGAATCACTGTGAGGGCTTGTTAGAACACAGATTTCTGGGCCCCATGCTCTAGTCAGTAGGTTTCAGATGTAACCTGAGAATATGCATTCCTGACAAGCTGATGTTGCTGGTTCAAGGAACAAACTTTGAGAACCTTTGAATCACAACACTTAAATTATTTGTGTTAATATGCATATGAGTATGCATTTTTTCTTTTTCCTAATCACATTTATAAATTTCTAGAGGGTAGGGTTGCCTCTTACCCATCATCTTAAATCTCATTGTGCCTCAAAAAGAGTTTTACACATTGGAGGTGCCCAATTGGTGTTAACCAAAATTGAATGATTGTCTCTACATTTTAAGTGGTTCAATACAAGTGACAAAATTCTGCTCTGGCAAACACGAGTTATTTTCCACACATTTTAATA
>NW_007731354.1:91869-100881 GCF_000696425.1 Galeopterus variegatus | reverse complement strand
ATAAACTCTACAATAATCATACCAACCAGTATCCAAAGTAAGTCTTACAAATCTCAGATGCGACATAAACACTTTGGCATCTTATATCAAAGTGGGGTAGTGCTCTTTGAAGAAAGCAGCCCCATAATGGTGTTTCACATGCTGTGCTATGCTCTGCAGACAGCCAAGGGAAAGTTAAAATTTTGACACTCAGGCAGGGGTGATTTATTCCATGTTAATTTTATTTGACAGCAGGCGCCTGGTCTGTATTACACTATTTTTTTTTTTTTCTTCTGCATCTGAAAACCTGCCCTGAACAAAGCTGGACAGCCAAAACCTGGGCACAGCACTTGCTAAAGTAATAATATCAAGAGAATAATGATCCCAAATTTAGGATAGCTATAAAATAAAGGGAAAAATCCATTTAGAACAGAGCCAAAATAGCCAGCTAGGTATGATGTCAGTTTCTATAGATTTAAAGAATGAGATACTTAGGATATAGTGAAGGTTAAGTAGTGACTCATTAGGGAAGGTGTTTTAATAAGCCATATAGAGACTCTCTTCTAATTACTGAAAACAGAATGAGATTTCTAGGTTCATGATAATGTTTTTAACTCTTTACTTAATCCATACCCTAAATATCTTTCTTACATTTCTTTTTAAAAATGCAAACACATGAAAATGTGCGTTTCTGCAATTTTTTGAAAAACACATTCTCCTACTTGGAGCTTTAGACTCTTATAATGCCATTAAAGAGATATTCAATTTGTTCCTTTAAAATTAAACCTATCTACTGATTTAGTGAATATTACCTTTTTAGGACACCTGTAGTTAGACTCATGTTTTCTTTTCTAGTTTGTACAACTTTGTTTTAGAAGCAAACCTCTAAGGACTTTATGGAATTCTAAAGACAGGCTTGAGATTCAAATTTATACTTTTTTTTCCCATTCTAAATACCACCCAAGACCATTCTAATGGTTCCAGCAGTGACAGGATAGTTTTGACTCTAAGCACAGTCACAGGCCACTGAACCTGTTTATACTGCACATGCTCCTCTCTATCCTGATGTTTTGTCTCTATCGAAGCTATAACCCTTCATGGCTCACAGTCCTTCCTTCTATTCTTTGACTAGTCAAGGCCTTTAATGACTTCAGGTGTTTCTACTCTTTTACCCTAGAGATACTGTTTACAGATATAATCTTTATTGTATTAATTATATCGTCTATTCTTTTACGTAATCCAGTTTCTAATACCTGTCAACATCTCATGAGTTAACACTACCTTGCTATTAACCTTCTGAGAGGAAACCCCAACTTACTCTACTCCATCTCAAACCTCGACCTTGATGTTGCATTGATTGGATTTTTTTTACCCTTTATTAAACTGATGTGCCGATCCCTGATATTCGCAGAAGTTTAGCTCTAATAGAGGTGTCAAATGCTTGTCTCCCTCTGTGAAGCTTTAAAAAAAAATGATGGTTGTAAATTGATTTTGGATAAAGTCTAATCTCCCCCAACTATCTTTTTAACCACAAAAATAGCTAAAGCTTAAACCTAGGGTGAGTATGATGGCTTGTGATTTCCTATTATATAATTTCCAGCCACATGATGTATGTTCAGCTTCTCTCTCCCAGTCCCTCCACCATTCCTCCAACCAGACTTATCTACTTCAGAGTTCATATGCTGCCACCAAATACATAGCATGCAGTCAAGTGATAAACAATGCTGGGAATCAAAATTAATAAGATGTTCCAAGTTATGAGGATTGTTTCAACATATGTCTTTAGGCAAGACAATTGCCATTTTGCAAAGATACTGATGCCTTTTAGAATCACATCAAATCTAATTCCTATTCCACTTAGGTAAAGAGATATTTTTTAATTCAATCCAAAGTTAACTTGACCTGTTGCTCAATTGATTTTTTTCTATTAATAAGTGATTTTTAAAAGCTTTTAAAAAATTTGAGCCTCAAAAAACAAGATGTCAAACTGTATCTAACTTCATTGTATTTATAATCCTCTGCAAATCTCACTCACACTGCAAAGTATGGATTTGCCTAAGATTAAATTAATCTCTGTTTACACATATCACATAATTCTATATCTTTCCCCCCCAAGGGAAAACACAGAATTTCTGAGACATGAGTGAGCGTGCTAATTTTACTCAATATGAAATGTAAGGATCTAAGAAATATTCTTATGTTAACAGTAAAATACAGAAAAGAACTGAAATACCACTCACCAATCATCTCCTGTTCTTAGTCAGACATGTAGTTCTATTGAGAATTTTAGTTTCAGATGTACATATTAGGCAATTTCATGAGGACATTTTCATCTCACGAGTTCTCAATTATAATAAAATGTGCTTAAGTTTACTGGGATTTACACCACTCTTTCAAAGCTCTAAGTTCATTTATGTGTGGAAAATGATAAAATCATATCCCTTAGTATAAAGACTGCATATAAACACTACAAGAAACATTTTTCTCTAAATTTAAAGTAATAATTAATAAATTATTTGGGAAAATTTTAGTAAAAAATAGTTGAGCCCTCTATAAGAAAAATAGAACAGGAGAGAAGTTAACATTCCTAACAATATATAGAATTCTTAATACAATATTGTGATGTCATTATGCTATACTTGCTATAAAGATTTTGAAATGTACATTCATAAAGATGGGTATATTTCTATACACGAAAAGAGCGGAGAGTGAGAGATCAGTGATTCAATACCAGGATCTGTGACTCAAATAGCTGGATTTTTTATTTTAATTGTACTAGCTATTCCTGGGAATATAAGAATGATTATAAAGATCTTAAATATACTATATGTTGATGTATCAAATTATTATATAATTGTAAGCATCTCTTTCTTGTCATTAAACAAATTGTGAGTGTGAAATAAAGAGCAAACTGATAAGCCATTATGTCTGTACACACTCATGTAAGTGTAGGTAAATCTAGCTTTAGAGTTTGTTGTTTGAGGACAAAATCACAGTATTGTCTCACAGCATAAAAGAAAGAAAAATGATTCTGAGTTGTCATTTGAAAATGCCACAAGTAACATGGAATCGCCCTTGTAGGGGGGGAACAAACCTAAGGATCCTAGATATGGGGGGAAGATGGGGGGGGTTAGGGAGGATAGGCTTGGTAAATGGCATAAAGAAAAATCATGATTTGTAATAGCAATATGCTTATAACAAATAATAATAACAAAAAGAATTACCCTTATGGTTATTTTATGAATGAATGGGGGAATAATATTCTGATGCTTACTGAAGAGCTTATCTTCACTTTTCATCTCTTCTCATTATTGGATATTTAAAGCATACTTGGATGTTTTAGAAGGTGGGAGGAAAAGTTTTGCTCTAAACTCTGTCCATCATGTCCAATATCATTAGTGTTCTAATACTCATGATTTTTCTAGATCTGCCTTCATAGATTTCTGTATAAGCTGTGAGCATCCAGGTAAATTGTCCTAGTCATGACTCTCCTTCATTCATAAAGGACCAATTGGCATTTGAGTGTATGGTAAGACAAAATATTAGGGACAGGAACTAAGAAACATACTAAATACCCCTTTTTCCCTTCCTGTCATATATACGAATCAACACTTGGGTTAAAGAAAAATAAAGATTGCTCATGCTTCCAAACATGGATGGCTTCTGTACGTTTAACAGATTTGGAAATAGATGTTTACATATTACAGGGCAAGTCATGTTAATGCTACGTTATTAATCAGGGGTAAGTTGTATGATCCAGAGTAATCTTGTAAAGAGTCTAAAAGAAATCAAGACTTTATTCAAAACTCTACATAGTAGCAAAATTTGGAATTCAGCAAAATAAAAATATACAAATCCAGCTCAGGACCCAAGGCCATAATAGTCAAAGCAAAAGTATATTTATTTTTTGTCTAAGGAAATGTAACATAATTAGACTAAGTTTTTACATCTGCATAGATATGTAGATATATATTTAAAATGCTCAGTTTCCTTTACCATACCTAATTATCATTGAAGAATTACAGAGAAGACAGCAATCATGTTATTGCTGTTGTTTAAATATTTTATCAGACTCTATTTATTAGTGCGGTTTTAGATTCACAGTAAAATTGAGCAGAAAATACAGACATTTCCCCAATATCCCCTCCCCCCAGATTGTAGTCTCCCCCATTTCCATCATTGCCCACAGAGTCATACTTAACAAAAGTATGACTTAACAGTTGATAAACCTACATTTCCACATTGTCTTACTTTCTTTGGGCTGTTATAATAAAATGCCATAAACTAGGTAGCATATAAAAGACAGAATCTGATGCAGGGAGGCACAAACATTCAGACACACATCATAACACCTAATGCCCATGGTTTACATTAAGGTTCACTTTTGGTGTTGTACATTCTATGGGTTTGTACAAATGTATAATGATGTGTACCCACCATTAAAGTATCATACAGAGTAGTTTCACTGCATTAAATATTCTGTGTTCTACCTATTTATTTCTGTGCCCATCCCCCCCACTCCCACTGAAACCCCTGGCAAACCCTTACCTGTTTACTGTCTCCATGATTTTGCCTTTTCCAGAATACCATATAATTAGGATAATATGCTATGTAGCTTTTTTCAGATTGAATTCTAAAAGTCCAAAAGTCCCCTAAAAGTCATCTCCAAACACAAGGCTAACTAAATATTCTCCTATGTTATCTTCTAGGAATTTTATAGTTTTGCATTTTACATTTAAGTCTGTCATCCAGAGTTAATTTTTGGGAAGTGTGTAAGATATGTGCCTATACTCATTTTTTGCATGTGAATATCGTTGTCCCAGCACCATTTATTGAAAAAGGTATCTTACTCAATTATAACAAGCTGAGATCTTTTTCTCTGAGATCAGGAACAAGACAAGAATGCCCATTCTTAACACTTCTATTCAATATAGTACTGGAATTATTAGAGCAATTAGAAAAGAAAAAATAAATAAAAGGCATATACATTGGAAAGGAAATAGTAAAATTGTCTCTGTTTGTAGATGGCATGATATTAGATACAGAAAACCCTGAAGACTTTACCAAAAAACTCTTAGAATTAATTAATAAATTCAGCAAATTTGTAGGACTAAAAAATCAATACACAAAAATCAGTTGTGTTTTTATTCAATAACCACAAACTATCTGGAAAACAAATGAAGAAAACAATCCCACTTATAGTAGTAACAAAAAGAAAAAAAAATACTTAGAAATAAATTTAAACAAGTAGGTGAATGATCTGTACATCAAAAACTATTAAACACTAATGAAAGAAACTGAAGAAGAAACAAATAAATGGAAAGATACCTTGTGTTCATGCAGAAGAATTAATATTGTTGAAATGTTCACATGCTCAAAGATACAAGATATCTACAGATACAGTGCAATCCTTATAAAAGTTCTAAAAGCATTTCTCACAAAGAATCCTAAAATTTATGTGGAACCACAAAAGATCCCAAATAGCCAAAGCAATATTGAGCAAGAAGAAAGCTGGAGGTATCACACACCTGATTTCAAAATAAACTACAAAGCTATAGTAATCAAAACAGCGTCATCCTAGCATAAAAAAAGAGACCTACAGGTTAATGGAACAAAATAGAAAACCTAGAAGTAAATCTATGTATATACTGTCAATTGATATTTGACAAGTTGCCAAAAACACACAATCGGGAAAGGATATGGGAAAGGATAGTCTCTTTAATAAGCGGTGTTGAAAAACCAGATAGCCACATGCAGAAGAACAAAATGGGACACTTATCTCTCACCATCAACACCAGATAGATTACAGACTTAAACATAAGACTCAAAACTGTAAAACTACTTCAAGAAACCATAGGGAAGAAGTTTTTTGACACTGATCTCGGCAATTTTTTTTTTTAATGTGACAACAAAAAACACAGACAACAACAAAAAAATAGATAAATGGGATTGTGTCTAACTAAAAAGCTTCCAGAAAGCAGAGGAAACAATGAACAGAGTGAAAAGACAACCTAAAGAAGGGAGAAAATATTTTCAAACCAGACATCTGATAAGTGGTTAAAATCCAAAATATATAAGAAACTCAAAATTAGTAGTTTGAATACAATGTGCCTTGGTGTAGTTTTTGGTGCATTATCCTACTCCTTCTCTGATATTCCTACATCTGTGATTTGTAAACCAGACATCTGATAAGTGGTTAAAATCCAAAATATATAAGAAACTCAAAATTAGTAGTTAGAATACAATGTGCCTAGGTGTAGTTTTTGGTGCATTATCCTACTCGTTCTCTGATATTCCTACATCTGTGATTTGGTGTCTGACATGAATTTGGGGGAAATTCTCAATCAGTATTGTTTCTTCTTCTGTTCCCTTCTTTATACTCCCTTTGGTATTCTCACTCTATTTTACACCTTTTGTAGTTCCCCCACGGTTCTTGAATATTCTGTTTGTTGTTGTTGCCATTGTTGTTGTCTTTTTTCTCTTTGATTTTTAGTTTTGGAGGTTTCTAATAACATATACACAAGCTCAGAGATTCTTCTTTAGCTGTACACCATATACTCATAAGCCCATCAAAAGCATTCTTTCTTTCTGTTACATTGTTTCTGGTGTCTAGCATTTCTTTCTGGTTCCCTCTCAGAATTTCCATCTCTCTCTTTACACTGCCCATCTCTTCTTGAATGCTGTCTACTTTATCCATCAGAGCCCTTAGCATATTAATTATAGTGGCTTTAAGTTCTTAGTCTGATAATTTCAACATTCCTTCCATCTCTGAGTATGGTTCTGATGCTTACTCTGTCTCTTCAAGACATGTTTTTTGCCTTTACCATGCCTTGTAATTTTATCTTGTTAGCCATACATGATGTACTGGGTGAAAGGAGCTGTGGTAAATACACCTTTAGTAACATGGTGGTAAGGTAATTCTTCCTAGTGATGTGCTTAAAACCTGTGAATATTATTCAATGAAGTTTTTAGATAAGATAAAGACAAATTTCTTTACTCTATTTGCTTCAACCTAGATCTGTTAGATTACTTTTTATGATACCATTTAAAAACACTTTTTTGAACTGATCAAAATTTATTTATAAAGTGAATTGGAGCGAGTCTTAAAATGTTTTATGAACGAGTAACATTAACCAAAACACGCTTTACAGAGTTTGGGAAATAATATTTAATGATAGGCCACTAAAATGATAGCTATTAAATTTGTGATGCATTAAAAACTGTATAAAATATGTTTTCATTGATGTTTATAAATTGATTCTGCCATGTACACCTGCAATGTAATTAAAATTTTAAATTACATACATGTTTTTATAATGTCCTCCATTTGAAGATTGGAAGAAACAAAGGTAGGTCTATAATAAATGAAAAATGACTAGAAGCAAAATTAAGAGTTACTGTTAAAGAAATTTTTGAATAATTGGATTATTACAATAATGAACTAGGCTCTCCTGAAGTATATTATGCTTTCCATCCTTAAAAGAGCTCAAACATAGGGTAGATGACCTTTGAACCATATTACCACATGGAACTCATGAATAAGATAGGAAGATGTCATAGATAACCTTGAATGTCTCTCTTATTGTCCCAACTTTAATATTTTCTGTCTTTTATAAGAAGAAAAAAGATTATCCCATAACAAAAGAAGAATACTGAAATATCTGTGGCAGTGGCTTTCAAGAACATCAGGGTTTTGAATAATAGTGACTTCACACCTTAATTAAACAAGAAACGGGGTCATCAGGGATTGTGTTAAACTTGTTTTGTGAAGTCCAGAATACTTATGTACTCCCTCCCCTGTCCTTTTATGGCATATATCACATTGCACTCTAATGTCACTCACTTGAGATTCTTTAATCAGGGCATATATTCATCTTATGCACTTTTGTATATCCAGTGTCATCACCAGTATTTAAAATAAAATGTTTTCAACTATGATTATTAATGTATAAAAAGGCTAAAGCCAGTAAAAAATTTATACATCACCTCACCTATTCCATAATCCTGAAGTCTTTATTTACTAGAAGGTACCTGGACTGACTACAGAAAATGAATCAATGTGTTTTCAAAGCAAATTTTAAGTAAACCTAGTATAATAAAAGCTTAATATTTTAAATGGCAAAATTTAGAGAATCTCAAATTTCCTAGATTTTATTCACTCAAAATTTGCTTGTATTTACTATCTTATATACTATTTTTATTCCTCTTATATATATTAATTATATTGCTCATGTTTTCTGTTTTACCTTTTTGATAAACTTTTTTTCTTAGAATAGATTTTGATTTATGGAAAAGTTGCAAAGACAGTACAGAGAGTTTTCATATACTCTACTTGTAGTTTCTGTTATAATTAATATTTTACATTAGTATTATACATTTGTCACAATGAGTGAATCCTCATTATTAAATATTATCAAATAAAGTCTACATTTTATGCAGATTTTATTAGTATTTTCCTAATGTGTGTGTGTGTGTGTGCGTGTGTGTGTGTGTGTGTGTGTGTGCGCGTGCGTGTGGGGGGGGGTGTGGGTGTGTGAGTTTCCTAATATGTTCTAGGAACTCATTCAGGATACCACATTACATTTTATTCCCCTGTCTCAGTAGGCTTCTCTTGGCTTTGACCATTTCTGAGGCTTTTCCTTATTTTTAATGACCTTGACAGTCTTGAGGACTACTGATCAGGAATTTTATAGCCCCTCAATTTGAATTTGTCTGATTTTTTTTTCTCATCATTAAATTAACGTTATAGTTTTGGGAGAGGATGAACACACAGGTCAAGGTCCATTCTATCACATCACTTCAAGGGTACATGCTATCAGTACTACTATTGATTGTTAACCTTGACCGCCTGAGTTAAGTACTGTTTGACAAATTTCTCCACTGTTAAGTTATTCTTTAGTTATTCTTTTTTCCCCTTCATATACTATATTCTTTGGAAGGAAAACACGTTAGGCAAGCTACATTTAAGGAGTGAAGAGTTATGTTCCATCTCTTTGAAAGTATTAGAGACTTTGAAATATAATTCCTTTCACC
>NW_007731354.1:89481-90613 GCF_000696425.1 Galeopterus variegatus | reverse complement strand
TTGAACAGTTCAGGGCACTGCCCTAGGAAAACATATGGGAGGCTCTCAGCACTCATCATGGCTGTGTAGAATTAAGTGAAGGTACACAACCTCAAGAACACCCCACCCCCAAGAGGGAACAAGAGGTAGGATTGGGTGCATCCATGTTTATGTATATATTAAGAACTGAGGAGCCTCAGAATCCCTAGCTGGGCTGTTTCATGAAGCTGTTTCTCTCTTGAAGACAATCAATAAAAGCTAAAGAAAGTGACTTCTTCAAATGTGAAAACAGCAATGTAAGACTTCAAGGCATACTGAAAGATCAAGGAAACATGACACACCAAAGGAACACAACAGTACTCTAGCAATATCTCCTCAAAAATGTAGATCTACTAAATGTCTGGCAAAAAATTCAAAGTAATTATTTTGAGGAATCTCAGTGAGCTACAAGGGAGCATAAATAAACAATTTGATACAACCATAAAAACAATACAAGAACAAAAGAAGTTCAATAAAGAGATAGAAATAGTAATAATGAAAAAAGACCAAACGGACATTCTGGCACTGAAGAATACCATCAATCAAATGAAAAATGCAATAACAGTATCAACTGTAGATCTGATTAAGGAAAATAGAGAATCCGTGAACTCAAATATAGATCATTCAAAAATATGTCAGAGAAGAAAAAAGAAAAATGAATAAAAAGAAATTAAGAAAGCCCATGAGATTTACTGTCACCATCAAGAGAACTGCAATTCACATCATAGGAGTTTAAGAAGGAGAAGTGAGAGAGAAATGTGCAAAAAGCTTATTTAAAGAAAAAATGAGAAGATGGGGGATAGGGAGAAGTTGGCTGATAGACACAAAATTACAGCTAGATAGGAAAAATACTTTCTAATGGCGTACAGTTGTGCTGTGCATCTATAACAATAATTTATTATATGTTCTCAAATATCTAGAAGAAAGCATCTCAAAAGTTGTCCTTACAGATAAATGATAAATGTTTGTGATGATAAATATACTAACTACCCTGATTTGACAGTCACACATTATATACATGCATTGAAATATAATTCTGTACACCACAAATATATATAATCAATACATTTCAACTAAAAAAAAGTAAATAAATTTATTTAGTTAAAAATGTAGG
>NW_007731354.1:75112-88528 GCF_000696425.1 Galeopterus variegatus | reverse complement strand
ATTGCCGGTCCCGGGCCAGTACGGGCGCGACACTGAGGGTTGCGATCCATTGCCGGTCATGAAAAAAGACAAAAAGGAAAAAAAAAATGTAATGGCTGAAAACATCCCAAATCTGGGGGAAAATGTGGTCATGCAGGTACGTGAACCTCAAAAGGTCAAAATTCAAGTTCACTCTAATGAAGAATTCAGCAAGACAAATTTAAATCAAATGGTCAAAAATCAAAGACTAAGAATCTTGAAAGAAGCAAGATAATATGGGCTTCTCACAGTAAGAGGACCTCTGTAAGGTTATCAGCCTATTTCTCAGTAGAAAATTTACAGGCCACGAGAAAGTGAGATGAAATATTTACAGGGATGAAAGACAAACCTGCCAACCAAAAAATCTTTACTCTGCAAAACTACCCTTCAGAAATAGAGGGGAAATAAAGACTTTCCCAGACAAACAAAAGCTAAGGAGTTAATCACCATGACCTTGCCATTCAAGCAATGTTATAGGGAATTTATCAAGTTTAAATAAAAGGGCACTAATTAATAACATGAAAACATATTAAAGTATTAAATTCAATGGTAAAAGTAAGTATATAGTCAAATTTAGAATACTCTAATACTGTAACAGTGGTATGTGAATAATTTATATCTCTAATGTAAAGGTTAAAAGATTAAAATATTAAAAATAACTAGTTATGCATTGCTTATCAATAAGGATATGTTCTTTTTTTTTTTTTTTTTGGCCTTTTTGAGACCGGCCGCACTGCACTCAACCAGTGAGCACCCCAGCCATCCCTAGATAGGATCCAAACCCGCGGCGGGAGCTCTGCTGCGCTCCCAGCACCGCACTCTCCCGAGTGCGCCACGGGCTCGATCCAATGAGGATATGTTCTAAGGAATGTATCATTAGGCATTTTCATCACTGTAAAAACATCATAGAGTATACTTACATAAACTTTGATGTTATAGACTGTTATGCACTTAGGTAATATGGTAGAGCCTATTGCTCCAACCACCATTGTATGTGCAGTTCATTGTTGACCGAAACATCTTTATGTGACACATGACTTTATAGCTACAATAATTTTTAATGGATAGACAATATAAAAAGATGTAAATTATGGCATCAGACACATAAAATGGTGGGGAGAGTAGAATTGAACAGTTTTTTATGCAATTGAAGTTATCAGTTCAAAATAGGCTGTTATAACTGGAAGATGTCTTATGTAAGCCTCATAGTAACCACAAAACACAAACCTGTACTAGATACAGAATAAATTAAGAGAAAGGAAACAAAACATGTCACTACAGAAAACCATAAATTCATGAAGGAAAACAGTAAAAGAAGAGAAAGGAACAAAGGATCTACAAAACAGCCAGAAAACAATTGGCAAAAGTCTCTACTTGTCAATAATTACTTTTAAAGTAAATAGATTGGAAGACATAGAATGCTTAAAAAAGGAAGACACAACTCTATGCTGCCTTCAAGACTCACTTCAAGCAAAAGTCTCTACTTGTCAATAATTACTTTTAAAGTAAATAGATTGGAAGACATAGAAGACATAGAATGCTTAAAAAAGGAAGACACAACTCTATGCTGCCTTCAAGACTCACTTCAGCTTTTAGGACACACATAAGCTAAAAGTAAATGGGTGGGAAAAGATATTACATGCATATGCAAACTAAAAGAGAGCAGAGTAGTAATATTTATATCAGACAAAATAGACTTGAAGTCAAAAACTGAAAAGAGACTTAAAAGGTCATTATATAATGATAAAAGGGTTAATTAACAAGACAGATACAGATATTACATTATAGATTTATATGCACCCAATATTATAGCACCAAATACATATATATATAAATATATATAATATGTTACGTATATACTATATAATACATACGTGTATTATATAATAATACATGTATTATTAATATATATTCCTCAAACATATATTTATAGATATAAATATCTATAAGAAACATTGACAGAATTGAAGAGATATATAACACAATAGTAGTAGGATATTATCAGAGTGAAGAGGAAAACTATGGAATGGGAGAAAATATGTGCAAACCATATATTTAATAAGAGTTTAATTTCTAAAATATACACGGAACTCCTATAACTCAATGGCAAAACAAATAAATGAAAAAAACAACTGATAACCCAATTAAAAAATGAGCTAAAGACTTAAATAGACATTTCAACAGAGAAGACATATAAATGACCAACCAACAGGTATATAAAAAAATGCTTAGCATCATTAATAATTAAGGAAATGCAAATCAAAATCACAAGGAGATATTACCTCACATCTGTAAGAATAACTATTATCAAAAACACAAAAGACAGGTGTTGAGAAGGATGAAAAGAAAAGGGAATCTTTATCCACTGTTGGTGGGAACGCAAAAGGGTGAAGCTTCCATGGAAAACAGTATAGAAGTGCTTCAAAAAATTATAAATCAAACTACCACATGATTCAGTAATCGCACTTATGCGTATTTATCCAAAATATTTGAAATTAGGTTGTCGAAGAGGTATTAGTGCTCCCATGTTCATTGCGGCACTATTCACAGTAGCTAAGATGTGAAAGGAACATACCTATTGACAGGTAGTGGATAAAGAAAATGTGGTACATACCTGCAATGGAATATTATTCAGCCTTCTAAAAGAAGGACATTCTGCAATATGTGACAACATGGATGAAACTTGAGGACATTAAGCTATGTGAAATATGCCAGTCACACAAAAACAAATACTGCATGATTCCACTTATATGAGGTATACAAAATATTCAATTTCACAAAATCAAAGAGTGCAGTGGTGGTTTCCAGGAGCTAAGGGAGAGGCATTGAGGAGTAACTAATTAATGGACATAAAGTTTTAATTAAGCAAGATAAATAATTTCAAGTGATCTGTTGTACAACATTGTACTTATAGTCAACAGTGTTGTATTGAACACATAAAAATTTAAGAGGGCAGATCTCATGTTAAGTATTCTTACCACAGAAAAATTTTTTAAAAGTCTACTGCATCTTTATAAATGCCCTTATATTCTTCAAGTCTGTCCAAGAAATAGGTGGACTTGGTGTATTTCTCAGCAATTTTACCAACTGCTAATCTGGAAAAAGTTTAGCATGTTAAAGTATGCAATTGCCATTCCTTATAGCTCACTCCTGTTAACACATCAACACCACTCCTTGTGAAACTTTATGCTTCTTATTTTGCAAAATACAATTTCAATTAAAAATAGTGGCCAGTTGCCAGATTCAAACAGCAGTAATTGCTTGTCTTGCTAATTCAATATACAAACCAAGAATAATTTGGATGGGAAATTTAGACTTTTTTGATCTTTATTTTATAAGAATAACTTACTTCCCAAGAGTCATATTCAGTGGCTTTCACAGTAAAAATTAAATGCCTTGGGAATAAATCAAGTTATATGTTGTGTTACTTAATAATCTAATCAAACAAGTAAATTTTTCTTCATTTTATGCCTGTGTTTACTATTCAACATTAGTGTTCTAGATAAATATAGAAATACTTGTACTGTGATAACATTTTGTATAATTTTTAAATTATGTAGCCTCAATGTCATTCCCCAGAAGAAACCAGAGAGCTATACAAGCATAGCTAAACTCATACAATAGAATACTTGCAATTTGGTGGTGAGGCATAAGAATCATGGAAATAAATTCCAGGTTTTGTTTTTAGGATTATTAAAAAGCAATATATTTGAGGATGATGATTGAAGGTCCACTCCAATAAATTAGGATTATCTTTGCATCTCAGCATAAAGCTCTATGAACAGAATATCATAGGGCCCAGTAAATGAGTGATATGAATGAATAAATGAATGAATGAACAAATGAATAAATGTGTAGAGTTACCAGGAGTTCTCTACAAGTTGAGAAGTCATCACTAATATTTTTTGTTTGCTTATTTTTTTGGTTTATTTCTGTTCTATTCTTTGTTTTTGTTTTTTTGTTGTTGTTGTTGTTTTTGTTGGTTTTTTTATTTTTTATTTTTTTTGATGCCTAAATTATCTTCAATTTCTGGAGAAATGGAACACATAAATATTTTTAAATACTTATTTTAATCTGGTTTGATAATTTATTAGTAGCTACTAATTTTTTATTTTAATTCACATAGAACACTTTCTTCTGATGTGTATGTTCATTAAAAAACCAAATTATATGAGAACTTTATTAACCAAAGAATAATACTAAGAAATTTTGCTATTGTTTGAAGGATATTTACAGCAAGCTAGCTGTATACTTTAAATCCTCATAGACATATATATGTAGAAAATAATTAGTACTGGTCATTCAAAACTTTGAAACTTCTTCCTCCAGCAGTGCTTCAAAAACACTGACAACATGTGTAGTACCAAGTACTTCTTTTTTAATATCCTTAAGTTGGCAATAGAATTTTTCTTATCAAAATATTTTTCCAGCAATTATCATATTGTGATATTCCAGACAGAAGTTTATACAATATTACTTGCAATTTCAGTTAAGATTTTGGAAGCAAGAAGCGTACTTACAACTCTCCCAGAATGAATTATTCCATCCAGTTAGTTATTAATTTAAGAAATATTTTATAGTGGATAATTTGTGACTTTTCCACGGTATCAATTCCTACTTCCCAATAATTCTCAATTTCCATATCTGGAGCAGGAAAACTGACCATCATAGTGAAGCATGTGACCTAGACTAGTGAATCAGGTTGCCTATTGCTTAGGCATATGACCATATAACCCAAGTTTGACAAACTGGTAGAATCTCATGACGCTAAATAGGACTCTGAAACAAAGTCACCCTTTTGTCTGGACTGTATAATAGATGGGTAAGAGACCTGGATCTCCTGCAGCCATTTTGCTATCATGAAGGAACTAGTCAAAGGATAAAACCAATACATGAAGGAAGTTAAAGTGAAAAGACAGAGAAAATAGAGAAAAATAAAAGGACAGCCCACCATAAACCTCTGGATCAAACAGCACCTAAATCTGAGCCACCTCTATAATCAGGACCATTCCAGGGGCATGCAGTCTGTGCAGTCCCACAGGTACCTTCTCAAAAGGGATTCTCACAATTGGTTTAATGCTGTGCTGTTGCCATTTTGAAATTCTTAATAGTCTTATTTCTGAACCTATGCTTATAAGTCAAGTCTTATGGGACAATGGAGCATGTCCATGAGCAGAGAACATAACACTCAGCAGCATCTAGCACACATGCCATTTAGCCTAGCTTTTCAGTTACATGAGCTAGTCTGGTCTGAGTTTTCAGTATCCATAACTGAAAGCATTATTGTCTCCACCTTTATTAATCATCTGGTAGTAATTAGGTGCCATGCTAGACATGAAAATACCATGAGATTTGAGACCCATGTACTTACTAGGAACTCAGAGTTTACGGTGTAAGACAGGTAAGTAAAAAATGCAATATTGTCATAAGTCTCATATTAGACATATGAGGGTACTTTTAAAAGTTTATGTAAAGGGGGCCGGCCCGGTGGCGCACTGGATAGTGCGCTGCTTGGGAAGCGTGGCGGCGCTCCCTGTTTATGTAAAGATTTATATTATCTTTTAATTCCATTTTTCCAAACATTTTGAAGTACTCATGTACATTCTATGTATCAGGGAGCAGAGAAAAGAGAACACACAACCCAAGCAAAATAGGTACATGAAGGCTTTGAGGTAGATCTAATGCTGATTAGTCAGCGTAGACAGGTTTCTGTAAGAAAAAACTTGGATATATCAGTGGCTTTACAAAATAAACATTTATTTTTTGCTCATGTCACATATTGTTAAACAAACAAATAGGTGAATGATTAGCCGCCATGTCTCCTTTAAAGTGTATTCAGGGCTTCCAGGTAAAGATGCATAATAGGTCATATAGAAAAGGAGTTAAT
This sequence comes from Galeopterus variegatus, assembly GCF_000696425.1. Classification (NCBI taxonomy): domain Eukaryota; kingdom Metazoa; phylum Chordata; class Mammalia; order Dermoptera; family Cynocephalidae; genus Galeopterus; species Galeopterus variegatus. The sequence continues at coordinate 82,623 of NW_007731354.1, read as the reverse complement.
CCAGGAAATATGTCTTCTCTAGTTAAAAGTCACACACAAATATGCAGAAGCTGAAACTCCTGTGTATTAGTTTGGGGTTCACTTAGCTCCTAAGATCTGTGGATTTATAATTTTCAAAAATTAATAGCATTATTGGTGATAATTTCTTCAAATAAATTGTTTACCCTTTCCTTTAGGAACTCCAATTACACATATATTAGGCCACTTGAGTAGTCCCACAGGTTTCATGTGTTTTATTTTGTTTTTTCTCTTTCTGTTTTCTTATTTTGGAGAGTTTTCTTGTTATGGTTTCAAGTTTGCTAATCTCTTTTTCTGTAATATCTAAGCTACCATTAATCCCTTCCAGTTATATTTTTCTCAGACTTTACAGTTTTTATTTCCAGACGTTCCATTTGGGTCTTCTTTATATTTTTCATTTCTCTATACAACATTTTCAAGCATTCTTCTTTCTCTAACAACATATGGAATACAGTTAAAATATTTTAATGTCCTTGTCTCCTAATTCTAACATCTGTGTCAGTTCTTTGATTTTGATGAGACAGTATTTTGTTTCATTTTGTTTTTTTCTCTATAGGTCATATTTTTCTTTGTGCTTCTTTTGGGATTATTATTATTATTATATGCCAGACATTGTGCATTTCACCACATTGAGTAATTTTTTTTGTACTTTTATAATCTTTCTTGAAACAGTATTTTGTTTCATTTTGTTTTTTTCTCTATAGGTCATATTTTTCTTTGTGCTTCTTTTGGGATTATTATTATTATTATATACCAGACATTGTGCATTTCACCACATTGAGTAATTTTTTTTGTACTTTTATAATCTTTCTTGAGCTTTGTTCTGGTACACAGTTAACCTATTTGTAAACAGATCCTTTCAGGTCTTACTCTTAAAACTTGTCAATCTGAACCAAAGCAGCATTTACTGTTGGGATAATTATTCCCCATTACTGAGTCAAGATCTTTCTGAGTACTTTACCTAATGTTGCAAGTATTATAAACCTATTTACTTTGACTGAGGAATGAGTACTCTTCCTCACCCTGTATGAGCTCCAGCTACTGTCTCTTCTAATCTTTTTTGGTGGTTCTTTCCTGTGTCTGAAGTGGATCCTGAAAACATCTACTGATCATTACTCTACTGAAGACTAGAGGAGGACTCTCTGCAAGTGTCCTCTGTTCTCTCTCTGTGCACCTATTCTCTCTGGTACTCTGACACGTGAACTTGAGCTGTCTTGGTGTCCCCAGGTACTCACCTCCATTTCTCAACTCAGTGAGTGTATTGGGCTCTACCTGGGTACCTCCTTCCTGGGCTGTGACCTGGAAATGCCTTGAGGTCAGTAAGCTGGAACAGTCAGTGTCCACCTCATTTGCTTCCTGTTTCTCATAGTTCACAGTAATGCATTTCCTAAGGTCCAATGTATTGAAAATCATTGTTTCATAGATTTTTATACATATTTTTAGTTGTTTAGACAGGAGGGTAAATCCCATCCATGTTACTCTGTCTTGATCAAGGACAGGAGTCCAAACTTATGAGTCTAGACAATTTTACCCAGAAATTGAAGAAAGAGAAATGAGATAAGATGATGGTCTGAATTCTCCCATATTCAAACAGAAACATGATAAAAAGCCTATGAAAGGAAAAAAAGGAGAAGTGGTTATAGAAAAAAGAAAAGAGTGAATATCAAAGGCTTAAGGTAGAATTAAAAAGACAGGTGTAATCAGTGATGCTAAACACTTCAAATAAGTTAGAGTTGGAGAAGAAAAGGAAGCGTCCTTAGGATATCTTTGGGGTCCTGAGTTACAGTATGCTTGGTAATAAAGTGGAGATGAATGTTTGCTTATCACCTTGATATGACCACCTGTAAGAGCCAATATAGAATATTCTTTCAAAAGCTTTGACTGTGAACTGGAGAGAGAGAAAAGATGGTAGACAGCATAATGGTGGAGTAAGTGAATTTTTTGTTTTCCATATTTATAAGGTACGGAAAAGTGGCAATTGCTTATATACTTGAGGAAAAGAGCCAAATGATCAGACATTGCTAAAGATAAAAACATAAGGGATGATTAATGAAGAGAACGGGCAACATTTCTGTTCCTACACAAGGAGTCTGAAAGAAGAGGGGAAAAATGGATTAAAGACTTAAATATGAGACCTGAAACTATAAAACTCCTAGAAGAAAACATAGGGGAAACACTTCAGGGTGTAGGACTGCAGAAAGACATTATAAATAACACCCCAAAAGCACAGGCAACAAAAGAAAAAATAAACAATTCACATTATATCAAACTAAAAACCTTCTGCACAACAAAGGAAACAGTCAGCGCAATGAAAAGACAACCTACAGAGTGGGAGAAACTATTTGCGAACTACGCATCCGAGGAGGGATTAATATCCAAAATATACAGGGAACTCAAACAACTTAACAGTAAAACAACAAATAGTCTGATTAAAAAATGAGCAAAAGAGCTGGATAGACATTTCTCAAAGGAAGATATGTAAATGGCCAGCAGATGCATGGAAAAATATTCAACATCACTAATCATCAGGGAAATGCAAATTAAAACCTCATTGAGATATCATCTCACCAGAGTTAGACTGGCTATTATCAAAAAGACAGCAAATGACAAATGCTGGTGAGTATAAGAAAGGGGAACACTTTTACAATGTCGGTGGTACTGTAAATTAGTACAGTATGGATGTTTCTCAGACAATTACACACAGAACTAATACATGATCCAACAATCCCACTAGTGGATATATACCCAAAGGAATGGAAATATCACGTAGAAGGGGTACCTGCACTCCCATATTCATCACAGTTATATTTACAATCGTCAAGTAATGGAACTAACTTTAATGTCCATCGATGAAAGACTGGATAAGGAAAATGTGGTATATATACACAATGGAATACTACTCATCCATAAAAAAGAATGAAATCAGTGCAATATGGATGAGCTTGGAGAAAATTATGTTAAGTGAAATAACCAGGCACAGAAAGAGAAATATGGCATGTCCTCACTCATAAGTGGGAGTTAAAAAGTCAAAAAAGAAAGAAACAAACAAACAAACAAAAATCAAAATCACAGTAATATGTTCAACTTTCAGAAGGAGAGAATAAAACTGGTTTACTGTAGGTGAGAAAGAGCAGGGGTGTTAAGGATAAATTGGTTAATGGATACAAAGAATGATTAGGTTTTGCAATGATGAATATTCTAATTATTCCTAATGTGATCATCACTTAATTGTGCACAAATACTGAGTCAACTCTGTACCTCAAAAATATATATAATTATGCTTCAATAAAAAAGTTTTAAAAACAAATAAATTTTGTTTAAAAAATAAATTTAAAAAGTTGTTACACGTACACCTTTGCAGTTTCAATAGGAAGGAGACATAAATACATGAGACTCTGGCTTAATACTTTATAGCTTTACTGTGAAGTAGAAAATAAGGAATGCTAAAGTAGGTAGAATCAAGTGCATGACGAAAGTGACAAAAAATGTGACAATATACATCCAGGCAATGGCTGAAAAGGCTGCTTATGGCCAAACAATAAATCCTGGCCAAACATTCTTTCTTAGCTAACAACATGAAGACGATAAATTTGAAGTAAAACACAATGATAGGGTTAAATTTTTATTTTCCTTCATTATGACAATTATAAGGCATAGAAGCAGAGAACCATGGTCTCAATGGAAGCAAAACTGATGTTTTGCAAGGTGATGGAAGGAAAAACACACAAGATTAAAGTGACAGCCCAAGAAGTTGAGGGTGGAAAAGGAAGAAAGGGAAGACAGGAAGGCTTAGCAGCTTCAGGGAAAAGAGGCGATGGACTGAAAATTGTGATGGGTGAGGAAGAGCATACGCAGCAAGAGTAAGCTGGTGAGAAGCAGGAATCCACAGAAATAGGACGTAGCATAAGAGTGGAGCAATGAACTCTGAGGTCTCACGACTGAAAAAGCTGTCAGGGATGACTAGCTCTAGCATGTGACCTTAGGTGTGGGTTGATGCTAAAGTTGGATAGAGATGATGTTTTCATCATGAAAATCAAATGGCTGAGGTGCAGGATTCATCTTGCAAACAGCCCTTGAGGCTCCCAGTATCACTCAAAAGACCTGAAGGACGGAGGAAGATCCTGAGTCCGTCGCCAAATTCTCAAAAGCATATAAGGAAGTGTTAAGTAAGAGTCGTGAGAAATGTGAAAAAACAATGTCCTGACCATTTTGGTGAAGAGTGGAAAACACATTCCTGTCCTCACTCCAGTATTGAGCATGTGTGCAATGAGAGACTGAGAAAATGTCTCTGAAGAGACAATTAATAGAAACAGCATCCTCGAAATCTTTCCACTTAATTTCACATGTTTTATGTGTATACCTAATTGTTTCAATTTCAAAAAGTATTTTCCGACTTTGTTGCTGAATTCTGGGGAGCGTCGTATTTAATTAAATCACACAGAGAACCCTAATAGGCTATCTACAGAAACAGGAGGAAAAGCATTTAGTCACATTAGTCAATGAGGGCAGTGGGGAAGGCAGTTAGGAAAATCAGCTGGATAAAAAGCACAAATCTCCCTGTGGGTCAATCCAAAATGCGCGGCACACTGTTGGGAAGCCAGTTTGCTGTCAGGCATGATGATATCTCCAAAGAGTCTACCAAAGAATCCTCATTCAGAGGATATTGTTTGATTTTTATTTATAAATATGCATTTTTAAAAACCAAATATTATCCACATTGAAATAAAATACCATCATCCCAACGTATCTCGATGGTCCAGGGAGGCACCTCCCAAATGCTAGGAATAACCACCTCTTGGCTGCCCAAGAGCAGAGATTTCACTCTCTTCCTCTGAGCCCACAGGACCAGTGCCCACTTCATGGACTTGCAAGCAGAGTAATGGCAGAAGGCTCTGGGCACAGAAAGGCCAGCATCTGTGGTTTAATGCTTTGGGTCACTGTCTTGAAATTCTTAATAATTTTATCTCTGTGTTTATTTTTTGCAAGTGAAACTCGTAGGACAATAGAGTATACCCCAGGGACATGGAACCTCTGCTCCCAGTAGTTCTGTCTCCCTCAGCTTCCCTTGGATGGGTTCTTGGCCTCTGTCTCCCCTCTCCTGCCCAGCAATAGCTGCTGTCCTTGCTCCCCAGCTGGGGCCTGAGCAGGAGCACCCAGAGGGTGAAGGTTGGGTGTGACCATCCTTTGGAGTCTTGGGGTGGCGCATAGTGGGATTTGGTGGTAATCCTGCCCCCTACAGGCAGCACCATGGCACTTTCTGCAGAAGACTTTTAGGGGGAGCCTCCTACCCACCCCTCATCTAAGCAGCTAGTGCCCCCCCACCCAGGGAGGGGGAAGGAAGGAGCAAATACTATTTGGGGTTGCAGATCCAAAAGTTGTGGGCTGGGATCGACTTCCCCACCCTTTATGAAGTACAGTGTGCTGGTCTGGCAGCTGGTGGGACTGGGGGACCCGGCAGCTGGTAAACCATGCAAACCCTTAGTCACGGGACAGGGAGCCCAGTTACCTGTGAGTGTCTGAAATGGGCCCACAGCTATCTCTAAGCCTGAGGAAGCATGATGTTAAATAGCAAGATATAAATATATATTTCAGGCTGCGGGAGAGAGATCACAAAAGAAATAAAAAGCTTTATGTTTTAGTACCTTTCCCAGCTCTTGTTTCCTGCAGGAACCCTGCATTGTCATTTTGCACTGAGACCCACAATGTAAGTAACCACTCTTTCATCAAGCTCAAGGGAGAGAGATCACAAAAGAAATAAAAAGCTTTATGTTTTAGTACCTTTCCCAGCTCTTGTTTCCTGCAGGAGCCCTGCATTGTCATTTTGCACTGAGACCCACAATGTAAGTAACCACTCTTTCATCAAGCTCATGGCACTGGAGAAGATTAGATTAGGTAAAGCCACTCACATGCACTTGGCAGATTCTGCAAAAGGTTCGTAAGAACATTCCAGTCTTCTTCCAAAGGTAAATTCTCACTCTCTTCCCATGGACATAGTTCTGTGTCTGTTCCTGTCTATGACATCATATATGTTGGAGACTAGAAATCATATAAAGTGCAACACTTATGAACTGAATGATTTGTCTTAAGTATTGCAACTTTACAGTTTATTTTAAAATCTGTTTGGACTAGTCCTAGGAAAGGTAATTCTAATGGGTACATAAAAATCCCCCTTCCCTTAATCTGGGTTTCATTCCACTTGACAGCCCACCAAGCACTACTATAACTGGTGAATTCTATACTTCCTCAAATATCTACTACTGGTGAGCTAATGTCAGATGAATGTTGAGTCTATTTCAGATTCTGTACTTTGAGGCTTGATCCCATTTAACCATAAAAATCCATCTATGATAGGAATTATCATTACTTCCAGCTTACATAAGAAAAAACTGTCTAAAAATGTTTTTATAGTGTCACCAGCTATAAAATGGGATGGAGTTGGGATTTACATTGTGATCCCTATATGGCAATATAACAATATACAGATTGGCAGGTTGGACATGGCCTACTATGTAAAGAAAATTATTGATTTGAGAATCATGCTGATATTTAAAATTCCCATATGTTTTTTTAGTTCAGAAATGTTATTTCAAAAATAAAAAATCCACTGATCTTTTTAAATAATGCTTTAACTGGTTTAAGTCAGAAGAACGCCCCACCACCACCACCAGGTTTATTTCCAGCTTTATTGAGGTATAACTGACAAACAAAAACTGTGTATATATTTAAGGTGTACAACATGATGATTTGATATAATGATATTGTGTAGTAGTTTCCACAATCAAATTCATCAACACATCCGTTACCACACTTAGTTACCATTTGTGTGTGTGTGTGTGTGTGTGTTAAGGACACAACATCTGCTCTCTTATCAAATTTCAAGTAAACAATATAGTATTATTAACTATTGTTACTATGCTGAACATTAGATCTCCACAACTTATTTTATAATTAAAAGTTGCTAACCTTTCCCCAGTATTATTTAACATAACTTGTTTAGGCATTTCAAATAACACTCTTTACCACCCCTCTGCAATAACTGTCAAGAAATTTTCAAAGAATTCAGATTTTTATATAAGATACAACAGAATATTGACACACAAATTCTGTTTAAAAAAGATTTTTGGGGGCCAGCCCGGTGGCGCACTGCTACAGTGCACCGCTTGGGAGCGCAGCGGCGCTCCCACCGAGGGTTCGGATCCCACATACAGACCGGTTCCTGCTCACTGGCTGAGCGAGGTGCGGGTGCAACACCAAGGGTTGCAATCCTGTTGCCGGTCCCGGTACGGTACGGGCACGACACTGAGGGTTGTGATCCGTTGCCGGACACGGAAAAAGACAAAAAAAATAAAATAAAATAAAATAAAATGTTATCCATTGCCTTCCTGATTTACTTACATTTTTCAGGTGGTGTTATTGTAATAGTCTGAGCTGTAAATTCTTCATCGAAATATCTGGTGTCTGTCTCAGATGTTACTTGAGGCTTAAAAGTAGGT
>NW_007731354.1:69839-74497 GCF_000696425.1 Galeopterus variegatus | reverse complement strand
GCTTTGATTGGAATGAGTACTAGTTATATAATTAAATAAATTTTAATTTTATAAAATCATTTGAAGTTAAACCTTCCTCTGCCCCTGAAAACTTTCCATATCTGCATACTATTGTGTTTAAACTTCCTTTACATTATATATTTCATAGATTTCAAAAGCAAGATTCTACCAGTCAAGATTTTACATGCTAAATTATTCTACTTTCCCAACAGCAAGCAATGAAACAAACCCCCGATTCTATGGAAGCTGGGCCTAGTCATCACGGCAAATTTTAAGGCCAACAAAAAACAAGGGCAGAGGCAAGGCTGCCCCTGGACAAAAGAACATAATTCAGAATCAGCATTGCAAACATTGTGGAGCATCCACTTTGTGAAAGGCCCTGTGCTATGCACATTCCCATGCTATTCTGCAAAGGTTCTGACAGATACAAGCATCTCTCCAAGGCAGCCACCCTTCATAAGGTGATTGTTATCTAAGCTGCTTTGATTTGATGACTCTGCCACCTCAAAGCAAGACCTCTGCCTTCAACACAACAAGAAACGAGATGTTTCAGATCAACTAATTAAGAGCTATAAAAAAGCAACTACAGATTCGAGGTTTCGGGCCGGCATAAAAGAAGATTCCTGGGAGCGCCTGAGCCACTCCGCAGGACCGAGTGAGCAGCCCAAGGCGGCGGTGGCCGAGGATGGGGAGGGTGATGACGTGGAGGCAGAGAGGGAAACGCCCGGCCCGGCCCAGCCCCATGACTGAGCCCCGGCCTGGCCCTGCTCGCCCGCCTGGCTTCTGCCTGCACCACTGGGCCAGTCACCGGCCCCAGGGCTGCCTCCATTTTCTTGGGTGGTGGCAGCTCTGGCCCGGCTCAGCCAGGCCTGTCCTCCTCACCAGGTTCGGCTCCTCACTGAGCCTTCCCACTTGCTTGCCCCGGCGCAGGGCTTCCCGGGGCCTAATGGGGCCTGTGGGCCGGCCTCCCCTCCCACTCCGTCTCCATGGTTCTCTGGCAGGGCTGATGGTGTGGGGCATCCCCAGCCAGCATCGGGAGGGCAGGGAAGTGCAGGCCAGGCCTACTGTCACTCCACTGCACCCTGGGTTTCGGCCCCCGGTAAACTTCCTGTTACCAGGAGGCAGATACCATCTCTGCGGCCACCAGTTCGGAAAAACACCTAACCGATTTCTGGTTAGGAATAGTGTGGTCAAAGCATTCCCGAGTTTGCTTGAACCTGCCGGAGAGCTGACTGCGGGCAGGTGCCAGAGTCAGTCCACGCCGGGGGGATTCCAAGGTGAACTGTGTGCTGCGGGCTCCTCCTCCGAGGAGCTTACGCTCTGGTGTGGGAGATAAGACAAGTACACAAATAACCACGATACCAGGAGGAAGGTGATAAGTCCTGACAAAGATCTACACAGTGCTACAAAGGCACCCAGAGCGACCGGTCCTCTGCACCTAGCAGAAACCTGGGAGACCTCCTGGGCGAGGAGGTGCCGAGCAGGGTCTTGAAGGCCCGGCTGATAGACGAGGGTTGCAGAAGACACATCCCAGCCCAGCCCAGTGTGCACAGAACAGGGAGTCGTCCGGCTAGGGAGGCGGAGACTCGGCAGAAACCACACACCCTGTGGGGCCGCCACTGTGTGATCCTGCAGACCAGGCCAGAGCACATGGAACAGGGAGAAGTCCTGCATGGGAAGTGGAAGCTCAGCAGAGACCACACACCCTGCAGTACCACCCCATGATCCAACAGCCCAGCAGAGTCCAAGCTGACCAGAGAGGTGGCTCCCCGGAGAGGCCCAAGACCCGAGGCAACCACACACACAAGACACTAGAGGCCAACTGAGCAGTCACGGAGGTAGCCATACTAAATTGGCAAACACAGCCACACCTTAGTTAGTCAATAGGGTCAAACCTATGGACTGTGAAACCCCCTGCCACAATGAATAAACATCAAAAAAAGATACCAGAAATCAAAAAATCAAGAAAGTACACAACCAAAAGTTAATAAATCTCAAACTCTAGATCCTATAGAACAAGAAGCCTTGAAATGACTGACAAGGAATTTCGTGTGATAATTCTAAGGAAACTGAATGACACACAAGAAAACTCAGCTAGACATCATGATGAAATGAGGAAAAGTATACAGGAACTGAAAGAGGAAATGTACAAGGAAATCAATATCATGAAAGAAAATGTAGCAGAACTTGCCGAATTGAAGAAGTTATTCAGTGAAATAAAAAACACAATGGAGAGTTTAACCAACAGGCTTGTGGAAGTTGAAGAGAGAACCTCTGAAATTGAAGATGGGCTGTTTGAAATAACACAAGCAAACAAAAAAAAGAAAAAGAAAAAAGAATCAAAGACATTGAAGAAAATCTAAGAGAGATATCAGACAACCATAAGCCCTCAAATATCCGAGTCATTGGTATCCCAGAAGGGGAGGAAAAAGGAGATGGCATTGAAAACATATTCAACAAANCACTGGCTGAGCGAGGTGCGGGTGCAACACCAAGGGTTGCAATCCTGTTGCCGGTCCCGGTACGGTACGGGCACGACACTGAGGGTTGTGATCCGTTGCCGGACACGAAAAAAAAAAAAAGATTTTTGCTCACAATATACTTGAAAAATTACATTTGAGATATTTTCTTTTGTACAGTACGGGCACGACACTGAGGGTTGTGATCCGTTGCTGGACACGAAAAAAAAAAAAGATTTTTGCTCACAATATACTTGAAAAATTACATTTGAGATATTTTCTTTCATACAGTATTCTATGTTGTCTTACATATTGAGCAGATTTACCAAATAAACAATATGTTTTAAATAGTGAATGTCTTCTTTAACAAAGACCCTATTTGTGCTTCATTTTGCACAAATATTAAACCTGTATTAAACCTAACTAAAACAAGAAATCAGTTTTGTTCAAAATTGAAATAACATAACTGGTTATTTGATTCATAGATTATCAAAACATCATTAATTTATTAATGAAATTTTTAAATTGTTGTCATTTTAGTTTGGGGAGATTATGATTGCTTATTTTCTTTATGTTTTCATTGAGGGACCTTGATATTTTATGCAAATTACTAAAACAACTCAAATATGTTATTAATAAATGTAGTTAAACAGAAGGAAAAAAATTTTTATAGGTACATAAAGAAAAAGAATTCATCTATCTTTGAAAGAGAATTTTGTTTCTAGAATTTTACTGTTGGTTTAGAGTAGCAGAATGTGTGCTCCCAAGTCAAGAAATGAGAAAAACTTAAGTGGTAATTGCTGAAGCAGAGAGACCATTTAGATCAGAGATACTGTTTAAAGGGCTAAAGATAAAATATGTTTTTATTGTAGCTTTTAGCTTGCTTCAAGATCTATTGCCTTTAAGGTTGATAAAAACACTCCAAAGGGGGCAATAATAATTCCAGATACAGACATTATACTCTACTGATGATGTCCTTTCCTATCCTCCTGGAAGTAGTTTTCTATTCCTGATGTATACCAGACCAAATTGTGTACCTTCCTCTACGAATAATGAAAGGAGGCACAAGCACAAGATATATAGGGGGACTGCTGTAAACAGATACTTCTATTTCATTACCAATGTTTTATTAACAAATTACTTCCATTAAAGAGATTATGAGGTTGCAAAAAGCAACCCAGGATGAAATAGTCCAGTCCTAAATTTCATTTTGTAATGGATTGAAGTGATTTGCCTGCAGTAGGCTCAGTTCCTCATCGTTTCTGTGACTGCACTAGTCCATTTCGTGTATTGAATTGTGATAGTGCTCTCTCCAATGGGGCTTTCTGAATCGCCCTTTCTAGAGGAAAAGGGTGTTTCCAATTAAGTGAAGATATACACATCTCACCTCTTAATGTGAAGAGGGGTGTACTATGTACAATATATTTTACATTGGAACAATGTGCTCCAAAGCCCCATATTTCCTACTGTGGTTATTCTGTAATGCAGTAGTTTGTAACTAAACTACAAGCTTTTTCAGAAGTTCTGACTCCAAAACTTACTATTAACATCATTTTAATCTTACAACAGTACTTCACTTTTGAGTACTGAAACTTTAACCCTCTACATTTTGGGGGAGATGCCCAAAGTGTCATGCATCAAACAATTTTAAGAGAAGAGAACTAACTAGGGAAAATAGCTATTATGTTTCAGAGGCTATAGATATTTTGAGTTATTAAGGAATATACAATCTTTTCTGTAGGATATAATGGTGAGAAGAGATGATAGTTTTGTTTGCTTTTATTGTTGAAACTTTGAAACATGTTGTAATAGTATACCAATTCTGAAGTAAATTTTGAAGTGGGTCTGGTCTGTGTAAACCAGACATCTGATACTCCAGTTGATAAAGGAATCTAGTGTTGCAGGACAGTCACACCAATACCCTCAGGTGCACCAATTGAGGTAATAAGGGAGATTGTATAGAATTGGCTTTGATTGGAATGAGTACTAGTTATATAATTAAATAAATTTTAATTTTATAAAATCATTTGAAGTTAAACCTTCCTCTGCCCCTGAAAACTTTCCATATCTGCATACTATTGTGTTTAAACTTCCTTTACATTATATATTTCATAGATTTCAAAAGCAAGATTCTACCAGTCAAGATTTTACATGCTAAATTATTCTACTTTCCCAACAGCAAGCAATGAAACAAACCCC
>NW_007731354.1:65101-65946 GCF_000696425.1 Galeopterus variegatus | reverse complement strand
TGCAGATGACATGATCCTATATATCGAACAGCTTAAAGCCTCTACAAAAAAACTCTTGAAGTTGATAAATGATTTCAGCGCAGTAGCAGGATACAAAATCAACACGCAAAACTCAGTAGCATTTCTATTCACCAATAGTGAACATGCAGAAACAGAAATCAAGAAAGCTTGCCCATTTACAATAGCCACCAAAAAAATAAAATACTTAGGAATTGAGTTAACCAAGGATGTGAAAATTCTCTCTAAAGAGAACTACAAACCACTACTGAGAGAAATTAGAGAGGATACAAGAAGATGGAAAGATATCCCATGCTTTTGATTGGAAGAATCAACATAGTGAAAATGTCCATACTACCCTGCAATGCCCATCAGAATTCCAATGACATTTTTCTCGGAAATGGAAAGAACTATCCAGACATTTATATGAATAATAAAAGACCACGCATAGCGAAAGCAATGCTGAGCAAAAAAAATAAAGCTGGAGGCATAACACTACCTGACTTTAAGCTATACTACAAAGCTATAATAACCAAAATGGTATGGTACTGGCATAAAAACAGACACACTGATCACGGGACTAGAATAGACAATCCAGAAATCAACCCACACACTGACTGCCATCTGATTTTGACAAAGGTACCAAGCCTATTCACTGGGGTAGGGACTGCCTCTTCAGCAAATGGTGCTGGGATAACTAGATATCCACATGCAGGAGAATGAAACTAGACCCATACATCTCACCATATACTAAAATCAACTCAAAATGGATTAAGAATTTAAATAAACACCCTGAAACAATAAAACTTATTAAAGAAAACATAGGAGAAACACTTCAGGAAATAGGA
>NW_007731354.1:56158-64027 GCF_000696425.1 Galeopterus variegatus | reverse complement strand
TAAATAAATAAATTCACACACACACACACACACACACACACACACACAAAAAAAAAAAAACGGGGGGGAGGGGGAAGAAGATATAACAATTACAATTCCTTGAAGTTGATACGACAAGCAAACAGAAAGGACATTGTTGGGTGGGACTGAGGAGAGGGAAGAGGGAGGGAGGTTTCTGTAATGGGCCACAATAATCAACCACATTGTATAGCGATAAAATAAAAATTAAAAATAAGTAAATAAATAAATAAATAAAATGTTTAAACAAATTTTCACCAGTAATAAAAGGCTTAAGACAGAGGGAAAAAAAAAAAAAAGATTTTACATACTAACCTAAAAATATGATTAAATCCTGAAAAATACAAATGTATATATATATTTAACTTAATTATTACATGATTGAAGATTTTTTGTGTATTTCCAAAATAATACAGTTTGTTTTCCTTGGACACTCAAAGTAGCATAAATATACATATACACACACACATACTCGCACTGAGAGACCAGGAGGAATAATGTCTTCCTAATGTGTTATTTTTGCATGGAGATATAGTTTGGTTATTATAAAATAATTACATTATTATTCTAAAAAATTTAAAATGTAATTTTAACAGTTGCCTAATATCTATTTTATGGATATAACTTAATTATCACAGTTTACATTTCATTTGCTTCTAATTTTTTGCTACTATCAGTCTTATTGTGATGAATATATTCATAAATAAAACTTTGTATCACTGATTATTCCCAGAAACTGATTCTAAAAATTACTACTTCCAAGAACAACACTTTAAAGTTTCTTTAGATAATAATAAATGTTTTTCAGTGAGATTGTTTCATTTACCCTTCTACCACAAGTGAAAGGCAGTGTTTAGCTTGACTATTTTATTTTTACCTTTTCTGAATGATTTTTAGCAAATTACTTGATTTTAGTAGCATTTATAATTAGTAAAGTTAAGTATTTTTAATTTTTATTTTCCTTTCATATTTCTTATATTGTCATTTCTGCTCATAATTGTTATACCCATATGATTGCCATCACTATACCTGAGTGTTTATGCTTGAAAAAAATGAAGGTTATTCTTGCCTATTTTACTGTGTAAAGTGGCCTATATAGTGTTCTGCCATTTTTTATGTTTCTCAAATCCCCTTTAAAAATGTAAAGAAATGCTTTTAAAATAATTTTTTAAATTATTTTTTTCACAATTATATTTTCGGGCTTTTGATATTTCAGGGTTGTAATTTTTAATATTTTAGACTTTAGGGATTTTAATCTTTTTCTATTTCAACATTTGGGATTATGACTTAATTGCATTGCATCCTTTGGGAGTATGATTAGCCCTGCTTCCAGATAACCTCACATACATTTTATCAGGTGTCAAAATCAGTACTTTGGGATTTTAATTTGCTTTATGCAAACCAATAAAAATTTAGAAAGAATTGATGTTTTCCTAATCTAGATACAAGCCATGATTATCCATACATTTAAATTTAATGTATGACTGTCAAAACTTTTTATGTCTTTTTTATTATGTAATTAATATTGTTATAATTATTACTATGTCATTTTTGTGAATTTTGGGGGAGAGATTGTAAATTAAATCATTTTTCCATCTTATATTTTACTGATGAATGATTTGTTCTAAATATTTACTTTGTATTCAACTAAGTACTGAACTTTTATAAATTCCAACTTTGGTTGACTCTCTAAGGATTTATGTTTTTTATACTCATATATATAAACATACATATACTTCAGCATAATTTTTTCCCTTAGTTATAATTATAATTCTGTTTCATCATTCACTGGCCAGAATTTCTAGTAAAGGAAATAAGATTATTTCACTAATAATTTAAATTAAAATGAACAATGATGTGGGTTATTTATTTTTCATCATATTAATGAAATCTTCCTTATCCTAAAAATAGCTATTTTTTAATAACAGAATAATTTGAAATCTTATAAAATTCTTTTATGGTAATATCAATATTTTTACAAAGTTTTTATTTAGAATGACTTGCTTCATATTATGTACTCTCTAATGTTAAATCACCATTGCCATATTGGAACTAATTGCACCTGTTATTTCTATAATATACAGCTCAATTATATTGCTCACATTTTTTACAAATTTTGAATGTATGTTAGGATTGATCTTTCATTTTCTTCTGTGTGTTTTGGAAATCTTTAGAAGAATTTTGCTAGTCTGAGAAAATGGGAAATTTATTGTTTTCTGTTTCTGCAGTTATTTACATTATGATGATTTTTGTGATACTTGAAATGTTTAGAGAATTTATCAGTTAAATCCTTTAGACGAAAATGGATAATTGTATCTCCCCAGATATATATCCATTTCAATGAGATTTTCAAATTACCCAAATAGCAGTTAAATTATATTTATCAGTAGATATATACCTCCTTCTCATACCTAATACATTTTAATATATTTGGTATTCTGTCTTTCTTTGATTTGTGTTTGTGTATGTTAAAAGATACAGAGATTAAATTGAATTAATTAATTCTATGTTTCTGTTTCTTAATTTATTGGTTTCTGCTTTTATATTTCTTTTCTCAAAAGTGTTTTTATGTGCTATCTTAAACAGCATAAGCAAATGTGTAGTTTTCAATTTCTGGACTTTTTTGTTCTAATTAATAATATGAATTATTCGGTATATTTGAGCTGTTTTGGAATGGTGACTTGCAATGCTTATTAAACAGATTTGATTAGTGTTTCATTTTCCTCCTTGAACCAGACATTATTGTTAAAGAATTCAAGATACAAATGATTGAATTAACTGAATGCTTTGGTCACAATACATTATTTTTATTAGTCCATAAATGCCCTGCTTCTATTTTATTTTGTTCACTTATAAATAATATGAATGTGTGAAAACCCAACATATGACACAAGAATTAACTTATATGGTATATTCTCCTATGTGCTCCTTCCTTATTTAGCTCCAATGCTTCCCCAGTATGTGTGTGCATTGTGTGCTTATTTGTGTAGAACCAACATACTTTTATATGTCACCTACTTTGAACTTTATGTAACAGTCACCACCGTACTGCATGTGATCTTCCATTCACTACTATGATACTGCTATAAGATTTCCCTTATTTTTGCACATAGCTATAATTCACTGATGTTTTCTGATGCATGATATTCCATTCTATGACTGTAATGTAATTTATTTATGTATTTACCTTATTTATGGGATTTATGATGTTTCAGGGTTTTTTTCTCCATTCAAAAAAAAAATGCTTTTCTGAACCTTAATTGTACACGTCTCCTGGTACACTTGTGAAAGAGTTTATCTTGGATAAATACTTAGGAGTTGAACTATTGATTTATAGAGGGAGCAAAAGCCCATTTTTACAAAACAGTGCCAAATTGTTTTTCATACTTATTGTTCCAATTTATGCTCCTGCCAGAATAATAGACCTCAGTGATCCACATCATCTGTAAAATTTAATAAAGTCAAACTTAATTTCTGCCTATTGAATGGGACTAAAATAGTACCTCATAGTTATCTTGAATTATACTTTTGTGATTACTGATAAAGTTGAGCAAATATTCACATCTTTATTGATCATTTGTGTTACTTTTCTTGCAAAATACCTGTTCATGTCTGAATATAGTTTCTGTTCCGTTTACATGCTTATTGATTTCTCCATAAGAGTTCTCATATCTTTGGAAATTAATGCTTTGTTGCCTGCATATGTTGCAAATATTTCATACAAGTTGTGTTCGCGAATGTCACCTACTTTGAACTTTATGTAACAGTCACCACCGTACTGCATGTGATCTTCCATTCACTACTATGATACTGCTATAAGATTTCCCTTATTTTTGCACATAGCTATAATTCACTGATGTTTTCTGATGCATGATATTCCATTCTATGACTGTAATGTAATTTATTTATGTATTTTCCTTATTTATGGGATTTATGATGTTTCAGGGTTTTTTTCTCCATTCAAAAAAAAAATGCTTTTCTGAACCTTAATTGTACACGTCTCCTGGTACACTTGTGAAAGAGTTTATCTTGGATAAATACTTAGGAGTTGAACTACTGAATTATAGAGGGAGCAAAAGCCCATTTTTACAAAACAGTGCCAAATTGTTTTTCATACTTATTGTTCCAATTTATGCTCCTGCCAGAATAATAGACCTCAGTGATCCACATCATCTGTAAAATTTAATATAGTCAAACTTAATTTCTGCCTATTGAATGGGACTAAAATAGTACCTCATAGTTATCTTGAATTATACTTTTGTGATTACTGATAAAGTTCAGCAAATATTCACATCTTTATTGATCATTTGTGTTACTTTTCTTGCAAAATACCTGTTCATGTCTGAATATAGTTTCTGTTCCGTTTACATGCTTATTGATTTCTCCATAAGAGTTCTCATATCTTTGGAAATTAATGCTTTGTTGCCTGCATATGTTGCAAATATTTCATACAAGTTGTGTTCTGTCTTCATACTTTCTCCAGAACGTATTTTCTTGAGCTAAAGTTTTTAATTTTTATACAGTTAAATCTGTCAGTCTTTTATCTATGGTTGTTGCCTAGTTTCTTATTAAATAAACATTTTTTAACTCCTCTTAAGTAATAGATACTCCTTTGCTTAATAATCTGCCATGCCACCTCTGTCATAAAGCAAAGTTCCTCATAAGTAGTGGTCTATTTTATAATTCTTTATTCTCATCTAACGGCAATTGTCTATCTCCAAATCACTCCACACNCTATTTTATAATTCTTTATTCTCATCTAACGGCAATTGTCTATCTCCAAATCACTCCACACAGTCTTAATATTTTGGTTTTATAAATGGATTCTAATCTGCTTCCTTTCTTTTCTTTTTCTGAAGAAGTTTATTATTCTTGCGTGGTGTTTTTGTTGTTGTTGTTGTTGTTGTTTTGTTTTGTTTTGTTTTGTTTTGTTTTTGCATTCCCATGAAAATTTTAGAAACAGCTTGTATGAGCACCTTGAATGTAGATTTAGATAGCTTGCCACATGTAAAATATTAAGTATTCCTTTTCATGAACACTAAAAATCTCTCCTATGTATAAGAGTTTATCTTCATGGCAATTTTTATGAATACTAAGGGTAAAGATTATTTAAAGTTTTCATTAATTAACAGCTTTTTTAATGTAGTTAAAACAAAGACAAGATATCTAAATTTTGGAATTTGTTGTACTTTTCTCAGCCATATTTGGTAATAAGTAGATTTTTTCTTTAAAGTATATCTATACAAAATACCTATACTGTATAATTTCTATAGATATAAATACATTAGATATCTATGTATTGATACATATAAACATACTTATATTAAGAAATTACTTATTACAAAATAACCAATGTTTCTTATTTTTAACTCATTTGATTATTCAAACATTGATAATTTTGTTTTCAAGAATTTTTGTCTACTTTCATTGTGTTTATAATATATTCACGTGTCAAAACTATCTTGTTTTGAGGAAAAATATTAATAATTTTTGAGCTTCATTGAAGATTGCAATCACTTCTACTAATATAAACTTTTTTTTCTGCTTTAACATTTTTTGCTTTGAAATATTCTTCAAAAAGAATTCTCTCTGCTTTCTTATTTTGCTTGTGGTTACCCCATATCCTTGACCAGACTTTTATTTTAACTATTTCAGATGTATTTCTGCAACAGTATGTAGCTGGATTGTTATTAAAGATATATTCTTAGATTTATATCCAGATTGTTAGCTTCTTGGGAGGAAGAACTGTGCCTTACCTGTTTTTATGCCCTCTAGGCGGACTCCACATTGTTCTGGACATTAGAGAAAGCCTTTAGTACTCTGATCTATTAATTTTGACAAAACATCTTTTATGAATTATTATCAATATGAAAAGTTGTAGTTTAATAATCTTGAGGTATTTTGCCTTAGATGTTACTTTACTATCACAATGTCGTTTAACCTCTCTTAATTATTCTTTCTTCTGCTGAAAAAGAAGGAAAATTGTGTTTACTCATCAGAAAAACAGTTAGAGGTACCCAGAGTAAAGGCACTAAAAGTAATGCTTGTTAGCATTGTTATGTCTTCCATAAAAATTAGCACAGGTGCTACCAGTTTTCACAAAATAAATTCCCAGAGCCTAGACACTACTTATTCACCGTAAAGGTCACAGTCTAAACTTTTGCTGAGATGGTATTAAAGCTTCACATGATTCAAGTCTAGCCAGGAACCAGAGGAGTAAACTAATTGGTTAAGTCTGCTGCAGGTGACAAGCTGCCAGCTGCACACAAAACATTTAGAAACCAGGCTGAAAATGCTACATCTAATTTTACTTGGGATGTAAGAAGAGATCCAGAAGACTGGTCTGTTTACTGGCAGTGAAACACATATTCCCACTCTTATGCACAGATCATCTGGGAGAAGTGCTCGTGGAAGAAGGCAGCTCCTCTCACAGATCTTTACATAATTATTAGAAAATAATGTGTGTGGTACAATGTGAAGTTTTACACAGGAATGGTCATATTTTTGTCACAAATGTAAACACTTGTTTAAAAATTCTCGTTAACCTAATAAAAAGAAAGTACTTAGTACTCTAAATTATGATACTACACATTTTTTCTAATTTAATTTTCTGATAGAGAATTCTTTTTTTATTTTTGTCACAAATGTAAACACTTGTTTAAAAATTCTCGTTAACCTAATAAAAAGAAAGTACTTAGCACTCTAAATTATGATACTACACATTTTTTCTAATTTAATTTTCTGATAGAGAATTCTTTTTTTTATTTTAATATTTAATTGTAAATATTTGTGGGGTACAGTCTATTGATTCAATACATGCATATCTTGTACAATGATTCACTTAGGGTAGATAAAATATCCATACCCTAAACATTTATCTTTACTTTCTGGTGATTGCAGTCAACATCCTCTTTTCTAACTATTTAGAAATACACAGTATAAAATTATTAGCTCTAGTCAGCCCAGAATACCAGAACGTATTCGTCTTATCCACCTGTACCTTCGTACCTGTTAATCCACCCTTCCCCCTCCCCTCAGTCCCCTTCTCTTTCCCAGGCTCTAGTAACTACAATTCTACTCTGTTACAGTTCAACTTATTTATTTATTTAGTTTTTGCCTCACAGATGAGTGAGAACATGTGGGATTTAACTTTCTGCACCTGACAAAAGTTCACATGCTGTGTTGTGCTTACACATCTCCTATATTCTGGGGTAGAATAAGAATATGTTGCAGATAGAGAAGTAAAAAGTAAACAAGTGTCAGAGGCTTCACAAGGGCCATCTAAACTCTTCCAAGAAAATCCCTACATACAAAATCTTTCTATGCAGACAAAGGTAACCTTCCACTTTTTAAATTTTTCTTTATGCTTTGATTAGAACCATTTATTCATTTTTGAAGTTGTGTGGCCTCTAGTGGTATATGGAAAAATCATACAGTGAAAATATCACAAGCCTTAACATGTCTATCTCTGAAGACTGAGAATTCTGAAAGATAATGAGTATTATTTTCACTTAAAACAAATAAATTTACATTACTTTGACTTCATAAAGTGCTCTTATTTGACCGTTTCAGATCTTGGTCTCCTGATTGGTCCAAAGTTCCTGTTATATCTATACATATATTTATAGGAATCTTACATGTAGAAATTTTTCTATTCTTCTTCATGTTGTTTCTTCCTTTTCCTCAGAGATCAGTGTCAATATTAAGACTTTATAAGGAAACGTTATCCCCAAATTAATAAAAAATATTTTTAATAAAGTGTAATCAAATTTTTAAAATTTGCTTAGGAGTGGGCCAGCCCGGTGGCGCACTGCTACAGTGCGCCGCTTGGAAGCGCGGCGGCGCTCCCGC